>NW_018164883.1:306222-308283 GCF_001263595.1 Phalaenopsis equestris
AACAACACTTATCTGAAACTCTTTCTCAAAGCAAATCCCTTGTAGCCTTTCCTTAGAAATGCAGGAAGAAGATATCCCTCAATTTTCTCCTTCTTCAACACTCTTATAGGAAGTTTCACACTAAATTTCACCACACAAACTCTAAACTATAAAAGAAAAATCACTAATGGACTCCAATATGGTGGTGGAATGAAGATGAATTATGAAGAATGTTGGAAATGGAGCGTGGTGGAATGTCTTGGAGCGAAAAGTAGTCACTTTCTTGATGAATTCCGGCCCCATATAAAGCCCAAGGTCGGTTCTCCAAGAGGTTCCTCCAAAATCTCTTCAAAAGTTGTCCAAATACATCAAACCTTCTAGAAATGAGAGCTAAACCGCCTTTGGCGCCGTCGGCGCTAGTTCTGGCATTTCGCTAGTGCTGGCACTGTCGGCGCTGAGTAAAAATTTCAGCTGTTCTGTTGTCGGCGCTGAGTACTTCTTCAGAAATGTCATTTTGAATCCAAATTCCATCCTTTTTGCTTCCTTTTTTGCTTTAAGTCCTAAAAATCAACAATCTGAAAGAAAACATCCAAATAAATGGATATAAAATATGGGTCTAAAAATACATATAATTATGGTGTATAAAAATCCACCAAACTTAAATGTTACTTGTCTTCAAGTAACACTTTTATTACATAAGAATATGACTTATGGTAAAGATTTTAACTTCTAGATTTTCATATCTTAGTTCACTAGATAAAATAGTATCACTTCAGAAAAATTAAAAATAACTCCAGTTAATACTAAAAATATACGAATATTTAGTATCTAAGTCTAAAATTTTTTATTCTCTATTCTTTTCATGGAAAATTGCAATTTACTCATATTAAAGCCACTTAGAATATCCATATGGAAAAGAACATGAAAATTTACTAGTAGATATGCTAATACTGAAATAAAAGTTTAGAAAATGTAGCCAAGGATTCTTCTTTAAGTTGATTCAAGTAAAGCCAATTTTTAATTAGGCATCTCCTCATGTTTCTCCTCACATCCTTTTTTTTTCTTTTTTTTTCTTTACTTTTTAGGATTATTTTTAATCCCCTTTTTCTTTTCTTTCTTCTTCTTTTTTTTATGTATGTGAGGATTACTATATCTGGATAGCCTTTAATGATTTTGAACTTCACTATCCTCTTTTTAAAGTTAAAAAATTTTTACATTTCTTCACTTAAAAAATTTATATTAAGTTAAAAATTACATAAATTTTAATTCTTTTCTTCTTACATGAATCTTTTAAGATTTTTAATACTTCAAAAATACAAATTCCTTTACTTAAAATGGAAAAACATAGTCTTATTCTCTTTTACCAAATACTCTAAAATTAACCTTTATGATTGAAAACGTTTTTACTTAAATTTACTATATATTTAGAAACATAAATATAGTTATCCTAAGTTAATCCCTAATGGTCATGTTAAATTTAAAATTTTTGAAATATAGTTAAGTGAGGACAAATAAAATTAAGTTCTCTCTTTTCTTTTTTAAAATAATTTTTCTTCCCCCCCAAACTTACATTTTTTTAAGAGATTTAAGTGAAGAACTTTAAAAATAAAAGGGTGAAAGAAAGCATTAAATACATAAAGAAAATTCATACTTGTTGAAGATTCTGATTTTTACAAATAAATTCTGAAATGCTGCAGGTGCTAATATGAAAAACTACAAGGTTAAAACATTAAATTGTACATAATATATATATAATTTGTTGAGAAAGAGTTAATTACAATACATACAACAAAGTGTTGAAACTAACAACAGAACTAAACTAAATTCTAAAAATGAAAACAGTTTTACACATTACAACATAACAACAGAGTCTCAACAATATCACAAAACAAACAATACAATGAAAAAGTACAACACAAACAAATAAACAAACAATTAAAAAAAGAAAAAGATCACCAGTCATCATCTTCTTCATCATTAACATCTAACTTTTGCTGCTGATATGGAGTATAAACAGGGTGAATAGGGAACTGAACTGTATGATCACCCCTCAGGTATTTCACTAAAGCATCATCATAAGCA
>NW_018164883.1:308429-310174 GCF_001263595.1 Phalaenopsis equestris
GGTCACTTGAAGTAGGCTCACTAAAAGTAGGGGTCCTAAAAGTAGAAGGAATATCCTTGGCCTTACTTCCAGATCTCCAATCAACATGCGACTCATAAGTCTTAATGTTTGCAGGCCCAATTGGTCTCTGAGGCTCAATCCTCTCCTCATCAGGTCTGAAATCAACCTCTGCATGCTCACAAAGTGTATAAATGAGAGCAGAGTGTGCCAATCCACCAGTGGCCTCTCCTAGAGTAATAGATTAAGTGTTCATATAAATGATAGAGCCTACATTTATATCCATCACTTGCTGAATACAGTAGTTCAGAATGGCTCTATCTTTGGTCACTACACTATGATGGTTTATCGAAATCATTCTTCCAATAATAAAATAATTCCAGGCCTTAGATACTACAGTTAAACTAGTATGAGGAAAGTTAACTTTAACTTTCCATTCTTTACTTTCCAAGCCCCTTTCTCACCAGTCAAAAAAGAAATAACCTCATATAAGGCCTTATTTTTGGCAGAGAATGAATGATACTGGCATCTATAAACATCTTCTAACTGATAAAACACATTTATTTTTTTTGGAGTAAACTCCACCCTTTTTCCTCGAACAAAACAAAATCATCAGAAGCCTCCAAAAAGTTGGCATAAATTTCATAACTACCACAGCTATCGCATCAGCAGTAAAATAGCAGAAGTTTTCCCACTGCCAAGCGATAATGAATCGTTCAACTTCTCCTCCCGGATTTTTGAAATCTTGATCCGGAATCACTTTCTTATTTTCTCAAAGACTATGAAATTGAGCACTAGCTTTAAAGCTAACAAACTTCAAATTTTCAATTTCCTGTTAATTTACTTCAAAGGTTTTTTAGTAATTTTTATCTAACAATAATTCACAAATAAACATTCGCAAAAAATTATTTTCACAAACAACAACAAACTAACTTTTATATATGAAAATACACTTTACAAACACATTTCACAAATCACACATTCACACCGATTAAGCATCACAACGAATAAGCAAACTAATTATAAATCAACATCGAAATCACGCCACAACACTAAACGCTGATACAAAACTATACTCATAATCAAAGTTCAGAATTCTAAAGCAAAAATAAACCAAACCAAATCAAATCAAATCCAAACAATTACATCAAATACATAAATATTCTTAAGCAAGTAGAGAATCCAAAGTCTTCAGTCATTCTGCTTCATCTTTAGTGCTTTCACCTCCTTTAATATCTCTCATGGATTGGTAATGAACATATAGGTTGTAGAAGGATCGGTACGGAAATTGATCTGTCGAATTTTCTTCGATCCACCCATTTTCTTAAACATCTGAACTAATCCTGCTTCAAAAGTTCCAGTATGATTAAAATTTTCTTTCATTCTCCAATCAAGGTGATCAAAAAGGTACTTAAGATATCCCACTGCATTCATAATACTCTGAAGTTCCCTTTCAATTTTATTCAATTTCTTCTTCAAAGCAAGCGAACCTCCTACTGTTGGTGGTATTAATGGATTTGAAGCATGTGAAGAATGATCCATAATAGCATTTAGTGCTTCATTTCCATTACCAACATATTGATCATCAATAGGGATCATGGGCTCCCATGGCGGTAAGACTTTTTCCCAACTTTCATATGGCACTTGGGATTGACTGCAAATCAAAAAAATTGTAGAAGGATGCCCAAATCCATAAATTGGCCCGTTCATAAGGATACCCATAATAGATTTAAATATGATTGATCCTA
>NW_018164884.1:0-11725 GCF_001263595.1 Phalaenopsis equestris
CCTTTCCTCGTGATATTTTAGTGTTGCCGAACATATTTTTGTTATATTCAGTGAAGTTGCATTGTTTGGATTTTGGGGCTAACATAACTGTGACTGTTTGATCTATTCTCCATACTTCTTTGAGAAGCTTAAAGAGGTTTCTTTCTTTTTACTTTTTATTTTTATTATTATTTTTTTTTAATGGAACTAATAATCCTCAATTGATTAGATATGTTAACGTTTAATGTTTATACCCAAAGTGATGCGATAATTTTGAAATTTTATGGAGATGCTCCAGCAATTATTTGATAGTGTATATTTGATCTCATCTCTTTATTGATTCTCTAACAAGTTTTTTATGGAGGTGTTCGAGCAATTATTTGATAGTGTATATTTGATCTCATCTCTTTATTGATTCTCTAACAAGTTTTTTTTTTATTCCCAAGATTTGGAAGCACAATATTTTTTTTTTTACAAAACCACATATTCATGGTGTCTTTATTTATGAAGGTGAATGATTATATAAAAAAGTAGAGTTGTGAATGAATCAAGCTGAGTACATCCGGAGGTTGTTTATAAAAGCAGTTCTTCTCTCTCAAGCAAGTTAAGATTTTACCTTTGCACTTGAAGATTACTCTGGAGCTCCTCGTTCCTCTCCCAAGCTACGTAAGGCTTCTGTTCGAATGGTTTGCACTGTTTAGGGATTTCATAACCATATCATCAACTTTTATATCAGTAATAAGTATTGAGAAAATGACCATTTAGTCATTGAGCTATTTTATAACTTTGCTATGTAAAACACTTTAAATATGTATCTTTGTAATGTGTTGACGTGTGGTAGAAATATTAAAAAGAATACTTACCTTTTTGCAGACTCAAGAATCAGTTTTTCTTCTTCCTCTCTTTCATAATAAGGATTTCTTCTCTTCTTAATTCTCATCTTGGTATATGAGCATTAATAGCATGCTGTAGCAAGATAAATAAGATAAATATACCCACATCATTAAAATTATTGATGTCTCATGTCAAGAATGTGACTAGCACACCTCTAGCATAAGAAAAGCATCTATGTGGATGGTACAGATCTCAAAACTTCTTATAACTAATGGATTTGATTTTTGTTTTTTTTAAACAACACTCGCGCAATCTCATCAAGATTCATTCAAGATGAGAATGATACCTCGATTGAAAATCAAGATTATTAACTATGATGACTCGTTAATCACAATTTTGTCGCTGCAAACTTCTCCATTGTTTCTCCTCCATTCTCCTATACATCATTCATTTAAGTAATACTTCAAAAATATGAAGTATGATAGAAAAGAGATGTCAATCCACAAATTTATCAAGATTCATTCAACTCAAGAATGAAACTCAAGAATGAACCACATAACATTACTATGAGAGCAAATGCAATGACCCAATATGTTCGATAATCAAGTTTTGGGTGGACAACATTGCAACCGCAAGTTCAAAGATTGATAACAAAGTTATCAATCATTATACCTTGAATAAATTGCCACCAATCTATCAGGGATTCAAGACTGACATTAGAACCAACCTGAAGCCGATCAACTCAGATGATTTTTAATCATTATTACACAGTGAAGAATGTAAAATTCCCAATAAATTAACAAAGGCAACCCAATGACCAATCTCCAAAATTTATTAAACTAAAGGGGCAGCAAAATCAAAGAAACTTTACCAAGTCATTTCAAAAAAACAAATATCAGTCCAATAGTAAAATGTCAAAAATCAAATCTCAAGTGATTAGTCAAATTTGCAACAAAAGGGACATATGGATACTCACTGTTGGCATTGAACAAACATTCAAAATAAAGCCACTTCAAGACCTCTAGTTACTGCGCTTACCACTTACCTCAATAGCCAACCACAAGAATGAGTTCAAGATACCAGAACCATAGCTCATCTCACACCTCATATTGTCAATTTTCTACAACCAACTATTTACAAAGGCTCGAATCAAGTGACTCTTGGAAATGTTCAACATACTAAAATAACACATGTTGGTAACGATATTCTTCCTACGCTGTATAGTAAGCTCAAACTTTTTCCTATCTTTTTGGCTCCTAATGTTTCTCATAATCTTTTATCTATAAATGAACTTGAAAAAAGTAACAACTGTTAAGTTATTTTTAAGGCTAACCAATTTCATATTCATGTCATAACAACAAAGAAATTCTTCTCACCATATCACAACTCCTAACTACAGCTCGGGCAACTCCCAACACAAGTCTATGTGGCCTACAAATGTTACCACAGCTCAACATTGTAACCTATGTCACCAACTATGATCAATATGAATGATAGCTCATGAAGCTACCAACTCCGACCTCTGTTCTATTAATATTATCTAGGTTCATCACTACGTGACAACCTACGACCTACGTGACACACAGCTCATATAGCTCCCAACTCTGACCTCTGTGGCTACATACATTTTTGCAGCTCCCCACTACAACATATGTCACCTACTGCGACCTTCGTAGATTAGAGCTCATGCAACTTCGAACTTTGGACTCAGCTGTTGTGACCAATCAACAATCTTAAAGTTATCATCTACGACATACATGGTCAACAATTACCACAGCTTTCAATTACAATCATGTGACAAGCTTGTGCTACAACCACTCTCAACAACATTCACGACAAACTACTGCCCCCATAGCAATCGACTATGACCTTCACGACCCATTATTTGTGCTGAATCTCGTACTACTTTGAGACGCAAATTTATTACTCTATCACCACGAATCCTCCAACACACATCAAATATATCAAAACTAAAAATATAAGGCACACAAACTTATATAGTTTAGTACGACTCCTAGTCTACAATTTCATTAAAATAAAATAAAAAATATATTAAACTTTGAAAGTTAGGCATATCATCATAAAAGCCAAAGATTAATACATAGCATATTTTCTATATCAATGACTATGCAAAAATACAGCCACCTGCATCAAAAATGATGTTTGAACATGTAAATGATGAGGTTGTTACTATTACTTTTCTTTTTTTCATTCCCTAAAAAAAATAAAATAATAATAATAATAATAACAATAACAATAATAATAATAATTAAATAAATAAATAAAATAGAAATCGTAGAGATCAAGCTATAAGGCAAATGTAGTCTCGAAGCATATGCCCTATATAAATTTTCATAATATATACTTTTATAATTATTATAGTAAATTTAAATTATATGAATCTGATGGTATCAATTGAAATTAATAAAAATTAATATTTGTAATCTAAAAATTATTATTGGCAGTAAATTGTGACCATTTCCTAATTTATATGATTTCTTTTATTAAGGTGAATGGTGTAGTAGAGACTATCATTAATATTTATGATAGCTGCATCTTAATATTTATGCTATATTCAAAATTCTTGTTATCTTGCACTTTGCGTGGCTGCTGAGGAATTTGAGGTGACGTCTTCGTAATACGTCATGCTAACTGCTTGATCGTTGCGTAGAACAATGGCATGCTTTGGCTTGCTGCGTGTGCGGTTTGGTCCGAGTGCTGCTAAAAAATTGATTGGGTAGCCGGGTTGACCCGAATATTTTTGAGTCGGGCTCGGATCAAAAAATTTGACCCGTTTATTGTTAGGATCGAGTTCAGATTGAACCCGGAAACCTAAACAAAACTCATGAACGTTTGGGTCGGGCCGGGTCAGGCCGGGTTAGCTGGCCAAGCTCAATTTAAGTTCGGGTTTACTTTTCGACCCGTTTATTATTTGGGTCGGGTTCCGGCTGACTATACTATTCGGGTTGGGTCATTTTCGAGTCAGAACTAAACCTAACTTATTAACCCAAATTGACACCCTATCGGTGTGTAACAAAAAAAACTTTATAGTATTACAAAATTAGATTAAAATTCTCCCAAAAAAATTAAAAAAAATAAACCTTTCCTTCTTTATAATTATGATTATAAATGTGATAAATTTTTTTTTATTATGAATAAAATAGCACAGTAATTTTTATTTTTTGTAAAAAAATTTTCATGTAAATTTGTATTGAAAGTAATTATATTTTGTTGATGTATTAAAAAAACTATATTTTAAATCACGGTTCGAAGACTCAAATTATGATATTTCTAGAAAAGAATGATAAATATACATTGGCTAAAACATTTGGGGAGATTCGATCATCATCTAATGTTCTAAAACATGGAAAAAACATCAAAGATAAGAGTTTGAGGAGAAGACTTATGGCATTCAACATGCTTCACTGGAGAGATCCTAGAAGAGTGTAAGTGTATGTGAGAGTTCTCCTGAAGGAGACCAAATGCGTGCTTGTAATTGTCTATACTCAAAATTAATGGAAACTTAGATATTTTCTTATAACTTAAGTGTAATCTCGGTGAAGAACATCGGCAAGATCATTCTAACTCATTCAATATTAAATTTATAATAAAATATTTGTTGTGATTTTCTATAATGTGTATAACTTCAATCTCTTTCTCCATTGATTTAGATTTTATGCAAATCAATATCATTTTTTCATTCGATTATGTGTAATTTGTATTTTAAGTTGACAATTTAACCATCTCCATGTAGTTTACGATTAATATAATCACATAAGATGTTAAAATGACTTGTGATCTAGTGATATAGGAGTAGGCTAATGGAACAATTAGATTAACCTACACTACTCTAAGAGAATATGAATATTATTTTTAAGATAGTGCAATCGTGTAGGAAAATTTGCAAATACTAGGGCTTTTGTGTGGTTAGGGGACTACCCGTATTATGAAACCTTAATTTTTTTATGACTACTGGGAGCGACTAATAAAAATTTTTGTTTCTAATTGTTAACTTTATTATAGTCGCTTTAATAGATTTGGTTTGCATAGAACCAATTTAATAGAGGTGTTCTATCACTTTTTTGAACTCAAAACTAGTTATAGATTTTAATTCAAACAAAAATTAGGATTATAAATTTTATAATAAACAAATTTTGAACATTCATGCTAGACTCAAAATCAATAGACTATGACTTTTTCAGACTTTAGAAGTTCACTCATTCCCAGTAGGATCGATGCACTGACTCAATTTCTTATACTACCTAGTCATCACACATTTCGGTCATCGTGGGTAAGTAGAGGATTATGGGAGGTGTTTGGCTAAATTTTGATCGATTGGAGGTGTTTGGCTATGGTAATCCAAATTTTGGTCATTGTGGGTAAGTAGAGGATTTATGGGAGGATTGTCGGGGATATTACGGAGTAGAGGGCCGCGGTTAGAATCTAATCAATAAGGATCCAATTCATGTATTGAGTGTTCACTGATGGGATGGCTTTGAGAAATTTCGGTAAACAAGGAATGCTTCCTCGTAGGAATCCAATAAAACTATTTGCAGTAAATGTTTTGAGTATTTGAGCTTTCAAAATAGGATAATTATCTGTTGAGAGTGGGAATTGGGTAAGATGATGTAGGTTATGTAAGAGAAATTTCAATGTTGGTGGTATTATAGTAGTTTGTGATGGATCCAAGAATGGATGATCCGGGTTTCAGATTGAGAGGAAGGTAGACATTGTGAATGTAGGAAAAATGTAGCTGAAGTATAGGGTTTCAGATTGATGTTCAGTTAGCTGGGTAAAGAAATGAAGTATATGATTTTAGATAGGGAGAATGTAGTAAGAAGGATTCCTCTAAATGCGGAAATTGATGACTCCTCCAAAGAAATTGAAGAAAACTAAGAGAAATTTGAGGATTCCTCTAAATGCGGAAACCCTTCTAATGTGCCCAAGCAGCAGGGCAATCGGACAACGACCGGTGGTATAGACGAATCCAACAGTTAGGAAGAAGCTCTTACTTGTAAGGTACATACATTTCTCACCAGTCGCCGGTCGTCGGTCGCCAATGTGCCTTCAGTCGGAGTTGTCGCTGGTCGCCGATCAGGTAGAAGTAGATGCAAATGGTCTTGGGCAAGTGCTCAGATACCATAAAAAAGAATTGATATCGAATCAAGGGATTTACTCCCCACTACTCATTACCCAAAGCTAGGCTTAAACTTTATTACATAACTATCCTTTGTGAATAAAGGCTTAAAGTAAAGCTAGTACAATAAGGCAAAAATATCTATGACCTCAAAGGTAGAAGGCAAACTAAAAAGTGGTCGTGGCGGCTGGATCTAGAGTTAGGGGAAAGAAAAAATAAAGATTTGAGAAGAAAAAAATTAACCCTAACAATGCATTTCATATGAGATTGCTTGCTTAATCCCGCTTTGTTCCCCTTTACATGTTTCTATTGTAGTTCTTGTATCTCATTATTTACCTTTTCATTATTGAGTAACTACTTGATACTACATAGAAACTAGACTTTTCATCTTCGCACCAATCTCCCTTAAGGGATGTTTGGCTACATCTTAGATTTAAGTTGTGGGATTTACTAAATCTAGTAAATTAAATTTATTAAATTCTAAGATATTAAATTCAAATTTGTATTTGGCATTATTTAGGTTAAATCTAGTTAAAACGCATAATAAACGTTTGAAATTTATTTTTTAGTTTTTACAGATGAAGGAATTCATTCCTTAATTAATCCACCTTGAATCCAAATTTAATAAAATAGGGATTATTGTCACACCACATAAATTTTTGGATTTGGCCAACGACAGGATTAAAATGCATCAAATTCATGTTTAGTCGATTTAAGTTAAAACCAAACGTAAATCCTCCCGCAAATAGTGTACAAAAAACCGTCTTATATTAGTTCTAATTCGCACGCCATACGTATGAACCCTCTCACCCTCAGTTGAAACATCTCAAATTGAAACCCACCCACAATGCCTTTTTGCCTCCATTGTCTCACAAAATCTCTCTACCTCTCTCTCATTTTCTTGTACAATAGTCGGTCGCCTTCTCTTGTCATCACCCACTTCCCCACTCCTGTTCGTCAGATTGTATGCACTCATAAATAACCTTACCTCTCTTTGTGCTCGCTCCAACCAAACTTCGCTTGCACAATATCACACCTTCGTAGTATGATGTTAAATAAATTGCACCAAATAATCTAATTAAAGTAGCAAAAAGTCTTATTCATATTTTATGAAATAATTTGCAATTGAAATATGATTTTGAAAGACATAATTACTTTCAAAATTGTCAAGTTCAATATAGTGTCAAAATAAATGAAATTAAACACCCTTATATAATCCACCAAATTGCTTGAGTGTTTAAACTTAAACATTCACAAAATTTGGCACATGTTAAATTAATTTTTTTGCTTAAATTACTCTCATTTTGAAAAGTGGTAAAATAAACTGTATTATCTATAAAATTAAGTAACAAATCCAAATCAACTAATCTGATTCTCCTCATCATAAAGACCAAAATAGATGAGTCTAATGCTATTAATAATGTCCAAATAACAAAGGATAAAGTATTTTCAAACACTAAATCCCAATGATTGTTATATTGACTAACAATTTCAATCAAGTGGGGCTAATTATAAATAAAATTTTAAATGAAGTTTTCAAAATAATAAATCATAATTTATTCAAATTAAAATCAATTATTTAACGGCTTAAATCAAATTTCATACACCCTCTGCAATAGTTTATCGAGGGTGACAAAATTTTATTTGTTTCAAAGCACAAAAACAAATGTTATATCATATGTATCACTATATGCATACTCAAAATAATCTCCATCATTAACATATGACTCGAGTCCTTTGTCCTTGTGCTTTGACCCAAAACTTCACATATAGTAGCAGTTATGACTAAAGTCATATGACTGGTTGATTTGCCGTTAAATGAGATTTCAACTTTTGGTCATGGTTGTAACATGTATGTTTCATAATGATTTTCTACTTAGAGTTTTGACCATAAAAATGCCTTTTATTGACTCAAAAACCTCTATTACGTAGTGTCAACATAGATTTATGCCCTTAGATAGACATGCATCCCATATCTATAAGGTCTCTTGGACGACAAAACTCGTGGTTGTTGATAAAGATCCTTTAGTCAAGTTGAGTCTACTAACTCATCTACTAAGTAGATCAGAGACCATGACGACCTTAGATGAAAAAATCATGTGAACCTTGATCGAGTTTCGACATCATTTTCCCACAATTTGCTCTAAGCTTAAGATGCTAAATTTTATAATTTAAAACTTATCTGTTGTTATACATTGAATATTCAATGTTTAATGACTCGTTTTAATCGAAAGTGTTTTTATATTGTCCGAATGGATAATTAATTATAAGGACTTGCATTTATGGGAAACATTGAAACATAGATCCTAAAATTCTCACAAAATGAGGATGAAATCTATGCACAGTATCTTATCTATTGTCTTGCCTTCTAAAATTTTAACCCAATATAAATATAATGCTCTAAACAAGAGTTCAGGGTGCAAATTTTTGGAACACAAATTATGTAGTCCAATAACATAATAATTCTAATAACACTAGCTTCTCCGAGCGAAGTCATGATGCTACAACAATGAACATCAAGAGTTTATATAGTGCAAAAAGAATAGAAAGATTCAAACTAAAATTTATTAACAGCTTCCTCAAATTACTAATCTAAGTTTCAACACTTGAACGATGTTCACAAGAACATTGAGAATACCAAAGAGAATGATTTTTATGACCGAGGATAGTAGGCATCATATGAAACACGACCTTTTTAGTCAAATACAAGATCTTCATAGCCTAGAATCGTCAGACAATTTCTATAAATGACTAAAAGCAAGCAATCTAAAGAAGCGATCAACAAGCTCTCAGACTAACATTCTCAGAGACAGAGATGAACACCAGCACAGAGATAGAGAAACTTTTATCGGGGATCTAATATCATGTTAGAAACAAAAAAATAAGACTACAACTTTAGTTGATTAATTTTAATACAAGTGCATACATAGCTATATAAAAACAAAACAAAGAGAACAAAAAACAGAACATAATAAATGAGAGTGCCTATGATAAAGATAATATAATATATTAATATTGATAATAATAAAAACTCTGGATTTTTTTATAAACATTAATAATAGTCGTCATAATAACTCTAATCATTTTTTCGTTACTTCTTATGAGTTTGGCTTATGTTTTAGATATATATAGATAGAATGCGCATATTCAAATTTGGAGATCAAAGCCGGCTGGATACCTTTCTACATTTCAACAGGTCCATTTGGCCACTGTTCATGAAAGTATTAGTAGCTGTGGTCCATTCCACCAAATAAACTCCAAGCGATCCCTTCCCTATATAATCCAGTGTATTTCAGATTTCCATAACAACTCGTCTTCATCAATAACAAAGAAGACGATGAAGATGACCAACTTATTTTGGCTGACAATACTATTATGTTCCTGCTTCTCATTACCACGCCTGCACGAAGCTAGCCAAGAAGAGACGCTAGGAAAGCTGATAGAAGCAAAGAGGTCATCATTTTCTTCCCAACAATCTGATTTAGTCTCGGGATTTGAGACCACTAAGTCCACCAAAAGGGCCAATCTCAACGCACAGGATGGGTCAATGGAAGGAGATAAAATCTCCAAGCTTCCAGGCCAACCTGAAGGTGTTGATTTCAATCAGTATGCAGGTTACATTACTGTGGATTCAGAGAATGGAAGGGCGCTTTTTTACTATTTCGTGGAGTCACCAACTGATTCATCCAGTAAACCGCTTCTTTTGTGGTTAAATGGAGGTAAAATTCATCAACTTAATGGACTCGAAAGGTTGGGTTTAACCGTGAATTAGAAATTAAGTAGGAATATAATTCATTCATTTTTTTCTTTTTTGCACAGAAGGTTGAGCATTTTTTTCTTTCTTTCGTGTGAGATTTCTGCAAACGAAAAACTCGTTTTTTGAATAAGATGAAGCAAGAGTCATGTTTTGTGATGTTTATGCATGAACATAGTCCTCTTTCTAATTATATACAAAAATCTATGTTGGGATGGAAATATATACATAGAGCTTTGATCTATTAGAATTCAAAACCAAAATATGGAATAGGATTACATCAATTCAAGAAACCCAAAACAAGAAACTCCAATAGAAGTACAAGAAAAACAATCTCAGAAAAGAAACCAAGGATTTACAGGAAAATTCCGGAAAAAAATTCTGAGCCACAACAACAGAATTTTTCACACTAAAAAAGCCAGAAATTTGCAGAAATATTACTTCAGGCCATCGCTCTATAATCAATTGAACTCGCAAAACTTTGCTCTAAACCTTCCTCTCAATCTCACAAGTGAAAAACCTAGCTCTGAAATCCTCTCTCCCTGACAATCCACCTTCACGAAGAAATCTCTATCAAGAATACACAGCATGAGCAAATCTCCTTCGGCGCTCGAATCACGAACATAAGAATTGAAATAGTGAAATCGTCTCGACAGTGCGGTCTCACTGTGAGACTGTAATTAATTCACACGTTCAATATAAAAAATGTGTTGAGCGTCCAATTGGAATAGATATGCTTAGTTGCAGCCTAGTAACACCACCCGACACAGCTACACTAGTTAAGCTTGGCTACGCCATCCTGGAACCTTGCTCTGCTTGCCCTTGTGGGTGCACATGCTACTCAACTCCAATAATCTACCAATTGGAGATTGATTGCACCTGACACATGTCCACATGATATGCACCAACATTTATACCATCTTCATAGTAATATACCGTGCTGTGGCTAACCCCGAGTTTCTACATTCATGGACTCCAATTGAAGTCAAGCATAGCTTTAGTTTTTTGATAGTCACCATCTTCGTCCGTAGAATTCTGAACTGTGTGTATCTTCTCCAACAATAACTGCAAATCTTCTAAGAGAAGCTTACAAAGTGTTACCCTAGTTGAATATGCTTTATCATGGTATGAAAACAGAGTTCTTAACATGATGAATTACATTCGCATTGTCACTATGAAGCTTTCCAATCTCATGCTTCTTACCCAATTATGTCATATAGCCCTATAGACAATGCAGTCTACAAACCCAACTCACTGCTGTATACCGCAAAGTGAAAAATATACTCTCTTGTACTCTTACCACCCAAATCTCCCATAAGTTCTGAATATGCAAATCTCTATTGATTGATCTCTGCACTTCCATAGAAAAGTGCCCTATTAATTGTTCCCCTCAAATACCAGAGAATCCACTTCACCGTCTCCTAATGATACATGTCTAAATTGCCCATGTGCCTACTTACCACTTCCAGTTCATATGCAATATCTAGTCTGATATAAATTATAGCATATATCAAACTTTCAATTGTTGAAGCATACAAAGTTCTCCCCATCTGTATTTTCTCAGCTTCAGACTTATTCAATATTTCTTTAGATAGCTTGAAGTGACTACCTAAGGAAGTGCAAACTGTTTTCCCTCACTCATGTTAAACTTATGTAGAATCTTCTTAACATACTCTATCTAGGACAACTTCGGTATATCTTCACTCTTCTCCCTGTTGATTCTCATTATGATGATTTTTTTTATTTGAACCTAAATCTTTCATCTCCAACTAACTTGATAATTGCTCTTTTAAGTCCTCGATTTTCTTTATATCGGTAGTTGTAATCAACATGTCATTCACATATAAAAGAAGTAAGATATAACAATTACTGAAGCGTTTGATGAAGCAACAGTGGTCTGTCGGCACTTCATGTATCCTCTGTTTAGCATAAACCTGTCAAAGCTTTCACACCACTGTCTCGGGACCTGTTTCAAACCATAGAGGCTATTTTTTGACATGCATACCAAATTTTCTTTCCCT
>NW_018164884.1:11792-21216 GCF_001263595.1 Phalaenopsis equestris
CAAATATAAATCTTCATCTACTACAAGTGCGGTTGCCATCTCCCCCCCAAAAAAAAAATTGTGTGGTACACTCATTCTTTCTACTAGAACTCCACAAAAAGTCTTACCTTGGAGCATCTACTTCCAACTACTTCATCTTTCAATTTGTAGACTCACTTGTTGTGTAATTCTCTTTTTCCATCGGGTAACACCGTTAAATCTCAAGTATGATTTGACTTTAAAGACTCTATTTCATCATCCATGGAAAGCTCACACTCCCTTGAATCTTCAACTTGAGCGACCTCCTCAAAATGTTCTATTTCATCACTATCAATTTGCAATAAAAAGTGTAATGAAAGTGAATACATGTGTACTCATCGTATCACTCTGATTGATTTTTGACTTCAGTAGCATGTGACCAACAGACTTCCTGTGCTCTATCTGGTTAAGCACTTCTTTCTTCTTCCTCCTGGTTATCAGTGTCTTCTATCTCAACATATTTAGACTGTTAGAAGTAACTGACAGAAAATCCTGAGTTTTATTTTTTTTTTTCTTGTACAACTCCATGTCATTGAAAGTGGCATTCATATTTCTGATGAATCTTTTATTATGATAATCTCATAGCTTTTACTCAAACTTATGTAAGCCATATCCAATGAATGTTTCACTTAACAGGTTTCAAATCAAGCATACCTGAACCATGTATCGACATGAACATATGCAGAACACCTAAATACTTTTAAATGAGATAGATTTACTTCCTTGTCACTCTAGGCTTCTTTACGTGAGCCTTCCTTCAAAGGTATTAATGGACCACAGTTAATTAGATAAACAATTGTGTTTACTTATTTGGCCCAAAACTATTTTCACAAGTCTGCGTGCAACCTCATGCTCCTTGCAAGCTGCATGATTGTTCTATTCATATACACAACTACTCCATTTCGTCAAGAAGTTCTTGGATATTGAACTGATGTTTGCCTCCTTTACAGCACAAAAAATTCTGAACTTCTGATCATGACACTTTCCCCAAATATCTGATCTGAGACACTTTAGCTTCAAGCCTATATCATTTTTAACATAGCCTTCCACTTCGTAAACACTTCCATACAATTTTAGTGTAATAAATAAAAAAGATGATAAATAGTGGAAACCTCTAATAAAGTGAACTGCAGTAGATCAAGAAATTAAAATAATATTATATGATTCTAAATATTGAATTGTAAAAGAAGTAATTAATATATACATTGTGTGCCTGGCAAAAAGGAATTTTAAAACGGATGTGGGCAAAATGATGAAAAATAAATTACAAAACATTTATTTCAAAGAAACTGTTGAAGTGACATCATTTGAAGATGAAAATTTACCAAATAAACTTTGATGAATTTATAAAATTGCTATAAAAAATAAAGAATAAAAATTGACAAACATGGGGTTATTTGAATAAAAGTTAATCAAACAATTACAAAAAATAGGTTAACACATAAGCTATCACTCAACAAGGAGAAATGAAAATTAACAATCAATATTGCCAAATCAAAATAGTTAGGATGAAGTTAATGATGATGAATGAGTCTCAAATTATCCAACATATAAATTTACATAGAATCTATCTAAAATTTTGAGCTCTAAAAACAACAATTTTATATAAATTGTTCAAGCGATAAATAAATAAAAATAATTTGCAGAATTCTTTAGAATTTTAAGCCAAAAATGCCCACATGTAGGACAACTATTTGAAGTCCTTACAAGCTATTCAATAGTTTTTCTATATGATTCCAGCTGAATATATTTTAACAATGCATTATATTTTGATGCATAAAATAAAAGGACCCGGATGCAGCTCGCTTGCTTATGGAGCTATGATGGAACTAGGACCATTCAGAGTAAACAGTGATGGAAAAACTCTCCAAAGAAATATTTATGCATGGAATAATGGTAAGTGCTGCTACTTCGAGACAAAATATCTTCATTAATTAAAGTCTCGAGATTATGATCTTAATTATGTTATTTTTATAATATCACAATACGTGCAGTGGCAAACGTAATCTTCTTGGAATCTCCTGCGGGTGTGGGTTTCTCATACTCGAATACGACGTCGGATTATGATAAGAATGGAGACAAGAGAACTGCTGATGATTCCTACACATTTTTAGTAAATTGGATGGAGAGATTTCCACAGTACAAGAATAGAGATTTTTTCATAACTGGCGAAAGTTATGCTGGCCATTATGTACCTCAGCTTGCCTACACGATTCTTATGAGAACTAAGACCGCATCTGGAAAAGCTATTAATCTCAAGGGAATCGCTGTAAGTATCAACTAACTGTATTGTATTTTACAATTTGGTTCTTTCTTCAATGAGTTAATTCAATATTTATAGTAGTTTACACGACAATGAAAAGAAGGTTTTTCAATATCAAACTTAGGCTGATAATACTAAAAGGAAATTGAAATAGATGCTTAGGATAATAAATGAGAAATTAAATAATACAAAAAGTTACATAGAAAGGTAGTGGAACCATATTGGGTAAACGAAAGACCCATGGTGTCTTCGATCCTAATGGCATCAGTGTCAACATTAGGGTATGATCATGAGGTTTAGGGTAGAGGGGATCGTGGCTCGAACACCCTATAATGGATTTTGAAATAATGATTTGTTTTCTTATTGAGCTGTTGAATATTTATAAAGCTAAATGATACAATAACATAGTGAATTTTAAATTCAAAGATAGGCCAAAAACTCCATACCTAATATTGTTGTGTGTCGGAAGATCCACAGCGTTAGGGTGATTATTTATCGTCTTAACTTTGCACGAGGATCCAACACACTGATAGATAATAATAACGAGCAGCACGAGGAGACACCAGTATTTTTTTACGTAAAAAACCTTGGAGAGGGAAAAAATCACAGGGCATAACCAGTCAAAGTAAAACATTATATAATTGTTAGTATATAAGTATACTCATCTCTTGAATTGAAAATTATGAAATTATGTTAGAAGTTATATTAGGAAACAATTTATTTCTGTGAGAAGTTATGAGTAATAAATATTTCCTTAGATTAAGATTTATTTCCTTTCATATTTTATATTTATTTCCTTCGACTAGGAGTTATTTATTTTTTTTATTTTTGGCTTTCCTACTTCATATTTTTTTCTTTTATCTCCAAATAATTAATATAAATTAATTATTGGATATATTAATTTTATACCTTTCCTTTACATGTTATTTCTTTTTATTGTCTTTTTTATTCGATGATTCATATAAGAATTATTTATACCCCCTTTCAAATCAATAAAATAATTCTGCTTAATTATGTGTTATTTTGAATTTCTATATAGCATCAGAGTCAAATTCTCTATCCTAGTCGTCGTTCCTCCCTCTATAGCCACCACACTCCCTTCCTGCCATTCTCCTTGCAGGATGGGAGGGAAGCTTTCTCTCCCTGCAAACTGCAATCTGTCGGAGAAGATCCCTGAAAGTCCTCCAGACAATTCTCTTCCTTCTTGGTTTGCTAAGCCGGGAGCTGTGACTCTGTCGAACTTTAGAAAGCGCGGGAGTTTCCCCTTCCAGCGGAAAGCTCAACCTTACAGCTGGATTTTCTGACCAGTAGCACAGATCTGGGGATTCAGATTTACTCCTGTTGTCGGTTCTCTCCCTGCTTACCAACTTGTTGCCAGTGTTTGGTTACTGACTCCCTTATTCCAACAACCCCAACCACTTCAAACTCTGCAATAGCAACAGACATCCTTCTCCTTCTTCCGCTAACAACCACAGCAATAATTTCATTTTTTCTTTTTCTTAAACCAGAACAATTTTATTGATAAGAAAAAAGATATTTAAACCCAATTACAATAGGCATAATAATGGAAAACAATAAAAACAGAATAAAATAAATAATAAAAAAAATAAAACATAATAATGCAAAAGAGAAAAAATATAATTCGGACATAAAATCAAATAATAAATAATAACGGCATAGGGATAGTCGTTATAATACAATAACCCTCACATCAATCCTTAAAAGGAAAGACTAAATAAATAATTGGAAAAAAAAAGATGTAACGTCTAATATCTCCAATAATCAATTCATATTAATTATTTAGAGATAAAAAAATATATATAAAATAGGAAAGGAAATAACTCTCAGTTCAAGAAGATAACTCCTAATTTAAGGAAATAAATATAAAATATGAAAAAAAATAACTTTTAATCTAAGAAAATAATTTATTCCTCATAACTTCTCACACAAAAAAATCATTTCCTAATATAACTTCTAAACTCGCACTCAAGCAGTCAGCCCTCAAATATCTACATGTTCATTCTTTTTGAAGATTAATTCCATCCCTAATGCACTCTTCAGGTAACCCAGAATCTGATACACTACATCCATATAATCCTTCCTTGGATTATGCAAGTAGTGACTCACCATGCTCGCTGCAAAAGAGATGTCGGGTTGAGTGTGACACAGATAGTTCAAACAACCCACCAATCTCTAGTGCCTCTCACTATCAACTAGTTATCCTGCCCCTACACTCAGCTTGACCTTCTGATCAACTGAAGAGACAACATATTTGCAACACAATATGCTTATTTCTATGAGGAGACCTAGTATATATTTTTGATGGGACAAGAACATCCCTCAGGTGCACGAGCCACTTCAATCTCAAGAAAGTATTCAAGCTATCTAATATCCTTCAGCTCAAATTCATTACCTAATCTTACCTTTAGTGAGCAATCTCTGTTTCATCATCACCAGTGATAATGATGTCACCAACATACACAACACATCTAGTTATGTGGCATTCATGTTGTCAAAAGAATATTGTATTGTCTGCATTGATCTGGTGATATCTCATATCCACTGTAGTATTTTTAAACTTGTTGAACCAAGCTCAAGAAGACTATTTCAAGCCATACAGTGACTTCCTAAGCCTATTGTCAGTATTATACCAAATCCTGTTGGTGTCTCCATACATATCTCCTCCAGTAACTCACCATGAACAAATGCATTCTTCACATTAAGCTGGTGTAACCTCCACCCATCTTTCAATACCAGTGAAACCAATATCCTCACTGTACTCATCTTTGTTATTGTGCAAATTTTTTATCGTAGTCAATACTATATGTCTAGTTGTACCCATTCACCACCAGTCGTGTTTTTTACCACTCCATCTTTCCTTCTAGAGTTTGTTCCACTGTGAAGATCTGCTTGCACCCAACTACATTTTCCCCTATAAGTAGTGGCCCTACCTTCCAATTCTCGTTCTTATCAAGAGTCATAAGCTCTTCATGCTTAGTTGCTTTCCACATGAGATCCTCCTTAGCAATCTACCAATACTTGGGTATAGAGACAACGTCCAAAGATGTAATAAATACTCAATGTAAATGTAATATGTTAGAATATGAAACAAACTTAGCAATGTCTTTTTCTCACCCAAAATAATTGGGAGGATATCACGCGTTGCTACGAGAGGTCCTCCTTAAAGTTAGGGGGTTAAAAGGAGGAGAAATCATATCACCAGAAAGCTCTGAGTCGAAGGTGGATGGTGTATGTATTTGAAGTGTCGGGGAGAACAAGGACAAAGAACTGGCTGTCATAAGCGGCATTGTAGACATAATTCCCTTATTTGTTTTCTTCTTCAAGTATACACTCTTAGTTCACCTTCAGTATCAATATTACCACCTGTGGGTTCACTCTTCTGAATTTCTAGTTCCTTAGCTGATTCTTCCCATATAACAAAATAAGGCACTACTCTCACCTGTACCACTCTCTCAACATTGCTAGTTACCCCCCTTGCTCATATCTCCAGTATCTGGAAAATAACTGAAGGGTAAGATCACCATCTGAGTGTAGTTCCTTTCAAATTCTCTAATTGACACATTCATGCACACAAATAGTATCGCCTTTATCGGGTGCCAGTAGAAGTACCCCTTTTTGAGTAGCAGAATAATCTAGGAACACACATTTCACCGCTCTAGCATTCAATTTCTCTACTAATGGCATGTTATCATCTATAAAACATACATAACAAAAACCTGCAATGGAAAGATCCTGTCATTATCTCCTTTCAACATCTGACAAGGAGACATCCAATCCAATACACTCGAGGGTATCCTACTGATAAATTAAGCAGTTGTCGAAACTGTTTGTCCCACAAGTACTTTGGGATATTCATTGTGGTCATCACGCTTCAAGCTATCTCTAGAATGTGTTTATTCTTCTTCTCTGTCACTCTATTTTATGCCAGTATTTATGATCATATTGTTTGATGTTGTATCCCTTGGCCGGATAAGTATTTCCTAAATAATTTGTTGGTATACTTTATTATATTATCAAACCTCAAAACCCTCACTAGTGCATCATATTGAGTATGTATTGTCTCCTGGAAGTCTATGAAGCATATAAACATATCACTCGTATTTTTCATCAAATATAACCAAGCAATACATGAATATCAATAAACAAATATTACAAAAAATTGATAACCATTAATAGAACTTATAGAATAAGATCCCCATATATCAAAATGTATCAAGTAAAAATGAACAAAACTTCTATTCCTAGAACTGATATAAAAGCTCTTAATAAGCTTGTAAAACTCATAAGCATGACAAACAAGATTTTAATTATTTGCCCTTTCATACAAAAATAATAAAACCACTCAATGTGTCTATGATGTAGCAACAACACATCCTCCACGCTCCTCTCAAATTCTACTACTCCAGCACTATTTAATATGCATGTAAAAGCTGAGTCTATCCCCTTTCGGTCCAAGTAGTAGAGTCCATTATGTCATGTACTAGTTCCAAATGTCTAGCCCGTCCCTTTCTCTCGGAAGATCATCTTAGGAATATCAAAATAAATAAGACATTTTAGTTGTAAAATAATGACATTATTGGATAAATGACTCGTTAAAAAAGAAAGAGCGTACAAAATATTGTCATATAATTAGTGCCTATAGCAGCATTCTTACCAACTACAAGCTGTATTGTAACATCAGTCGTCTGGATGCTCTCTGGTACTGTTAGGGGAGTATAGGAAGAAAACTATCTAGAAACACATCATACGTCGAGATGCACTAGAATTTACTATCCATTAAGTGGCAATATTAATCCTTGATGATGACTGGTTAGAAGCATCCTCAGTCTCATCTCCAGTTGCATTCTACTTCCTCTTCAATAACTTCAGACACCCATGATCGTCATTGGTAAAAACCACACCGGTCTCTCCCTCCTACTCTGTTACCATAGATTTGCATAGTAAACTCCTTTCCCATCTTTTCGACCACCATGGCCTCCACCCTATCCACGTTCGCCAGCCTCTCCCCCCTTACGTGGCATAGGATAGGTCTTGCTCAGATGCTCAACTTTACCATAGTTGTAGCACATGTGAGTCTCCCCATGGACACCTATCATACCTGAGCTCGAGACAATCAAACTTGATAACACACTCGGAAGTCCACTCAACTCGGAGTGCAGCTTCATGCGACTCTTCTGTATTATTGCAGTAATAGCCTCATCTAGCAAATGAATAGTCACCTGAGCTAGGAAGACTTATCTCCTCTGATCAAAGATAGGGTTGAGATGGGCCAGAAACTGCATAGTCCTCATTTGTGTGATCATCTCCCCTTTCTAGCATTCTAAATCGCCACAACTCAACGACGGTGAGAAGTGATCAAGATCTACCCACAACCGCTCCAGATCTATGGAGTATTTCTGAATCAATCTATCAGCATGTACCACTGTTTTATCTCATGTTAAATCTGGAACACCCTCATGTAGTTCTCAATTTCAGCATAAATCTTCTTCAGCTTTGCCCAGATGTCCATCAAGTTTCGAATGTCATCTACTGAGGATGCAATTGATGAAACTATCGAGTTGAGTAGCTAGGTATAGATTAAGGCATGTGTGGTCTTCCATTTATCCCCCTCAACACTGTCACTCGTTGGCTCGTCCTCAGTCAAATATTCCTTTAGTTTATTTCCTCCTAGAGCCACCCCAATCCGACGTGACCAACTTATATATGTGGTCAATCCATCATGCTTTAGATCCATGGAAAGGAGATCTAGCTTGAGTTGTCTCGAAGCTCATGTTGAAGTAATTATTCCTGTCAAGATACAAGCTCTCTGCATGAAACCAACCAAGACTTTCAAAACCTTAGGATCTATTTTCCCTAGAAATTCCACTCCATTACCTCCTACACTATCTCCATCTTCTGTCATCCTTCATCACAAGGCTGCTCCTCCCTTGTTCGAAGAAACCACTCGTCGATTCAAAGTCCTTCTCTTCAGTCTCTACTGTTCATACAGAAGCCACTTCTATAATCCCAAGAAGTCCACTCAAGGACTTTATTGTTGCAGATCAATCCTTAAGTCGTTGGTTCGGATTTGGCAAGTAGAACCGTGCGCGGCCAGGCCTTCATTGTTCTAATTTAGGTTGGGAACAAGAAATCGTTGGTTCACCTGTGAGACGGATTGTGACACTCAGAGAACTCCAAGAACCTTCGCCGGTTCTACACCGCCCTAGCCTTTTACCCTTGCCATCTCCTCTTCCTCGTCTCACAAATCTAGCCGCAGAGGACTCCCAACATCATCACACGCTTCTCTGGTTTCGTAGCAAGAGTCGGATCGCGTCACACAAATAACTCGAGAAACCATTGTTTATTCCTCACGTCCAAACTTTTTACCCTCGATGTCTCCTCCTCCTTGTCTTGTTCTTCTCAATACAACGGTTGGCCGGAAGAGAGTAGTGGTGGTACTTAGCAGCACTGTAGCGACAGCTAGGGTTAGAGAGGGACAGGTGAGAGAGAGAGAGAGAGAGAGAGAGAGAGACTGGGATTAGGCTCTTATAAAAAAAAAAAAAAAATTATCCAGAACCTAATATGTAGATTCTTAACAAGTTGAAATAGGATATTACAATATTTTAAAAATAAACCCCAAGATTTTTTCAATATTCCCATTTTACTAATATGACCTTAAATAAGGTTCAATTCTCAACACTTAATCAGTTTGAATTTTCATCTGCAAGTTTGTCCATTTAAGTTGTTAGAATTTGGAGGCAGAGGAATATTTTAACGATGAAATAAGGGGCTAAATACTATGCAAGCATGTTAAATTTTATAAATTTAGCTACATTTAAGTTTGCTTTCGTGTATTTCTCATGCAAGTATGAATATGAATCTGGCTATCCTATTACCAGAATTTTCCAACTTATCAAAATATAATAACCTAATTACATGAATTTTTTTAAAAATGTCAGACTCTAAATAACATTATTTCGACTAATTCTATCATTATAAATTTCATAAGCTCGTGGATGATAATCGTCCCCTCTTGTAGATTGGAAATGCCTTTGTCGACTACATAGCAAATGCAAAGGGTACTATTGAATATCTTTGGAGCCTTGCACTTTTCTCAGACGAAACATTCTCAGGCATACAAAG
>NW_018164884.1:27903-60744 GCF_001263595.1 Phalaenopsis equestris
ACGACTAACGTGATATTCTTTCCTTTTGTGGCGCAAAGGAAGGTAATCCCCATCTGTCGTAGCATACGACCAACAATATCTTCTTTCATGTTGCAGCGAAAAATAAATTTATCATCGTCCTTCATAGCGAACAACCAATAGGATATTTTTTCGTGTTGCGGCGAAGAAGAATGTCATCCTTGTCTTGTGTAGCAGACGACCAATGAGATCTTCTTTCTTGCGTTGTAGTCGCACAACTTGGGGAGATTCTAATGTTGTTGTTGTACATTTCGAAGGTAATGAAGAAATGTTGAAGTTAACACATCGCACTTTTCGGGGGAGATTTCTGGGTTTCTTTTGCGGTGATATCAGAAGATTCTCGTTATTCTGAAGATTAGCAGAAGTACCAAAATTTTAAAGAGGAGATCCACCACTATTTGAAGATAAGCCCACCTCTTGTAGCCTTTGCACCAATTCTTACTAGTATTTATGGACTTTTTAATCATGTGATCACGTATTTCTAGATGAAGATAATATATTTTTTTGTAAGTCTTTAACGTTGCTTCTAAGGTTGTCGTGGTTTCTCAATCATCCGAAATTCTGCAATTAAAGTTAGCACAAGCACTTTATAAAAACGTATCACGTACCTTTTTAGACTCGTGCATTTTGAGATTTATAACCTCTTGGGTGTGTATCTTCTGAGGCCTATGCCTTCTTAGGCTTATGCCTTTTAGGAGCCAGAAATGTGTTGGTGCCAAAAGAAGCTCGCAGCATTTCTATGTCTTTGATTAACATGTGATTTCTGAGGCTTGTAGCATTCTAAAATCTTTGATGTCCTTGTGCCTTTTGAGGTTTGTAGCCTTCCGGGATCTTTGATGTACTTGTGTCTTTTGAAGCTTGAAGTATTCTAATATCTTTGATGTATATGTGTATTTTGAGACTTGCAGTCTTATGAGGTCTTTGATGTGTCTGTGTTTCGTGAGACTTGTAGTTTTTTGAGGTCTTTGAGCGGAGACCCTGTCAACCACTTTCTCTCTTGAAGTCTTTCTATTGATGATCATGTCCACTACTAGCTTCCTATCGAGTTTTCCCTCTTGGGCTCAACTTTTAATGCTATTGTATCATTCCATCATGTTTTGCCTCTTGGGTTTAATTTTCAGGGTCATGGTAGTTCCCATCGAGTTTTGCCTTTTCAGCTAAACTTTCAGGGGTACATATCTTCCCATCGAGGCATGCTTCTCGGACTCAACTTCCAGGGGCATAGTAGCATCCCATCGAGTTTTGCCTATTGGGCTCGACTTCTAGGGGCTTTGTAGGTTGCCATCGAGTTTTGTCTCCTATGCTCGACTTCCAGGGATATGCATCGCAGCTTTGCATCAAGAGGACTTTCTACACAAAAAATCTTTCAAGAGAGAAAATAAGAAAATTTCTTTGGCAAGACAGTTTAAAGCAACATGAAAATTTTGCTAGAGTAAAATTAGAAGCTTATAAGTTAGTTTCTTACTCAAATAAGTTAATTTGGAGTCGTACTTCTCATTTGATAACTCCGGTGATTCTCTTATGGTTCCTCTCACCTTGTTCTTGCAAGTCGAGACATGGGTGACCTTGGAGTATCGAACATTTAATTTCTTCCTTTAATTGAAAATATATTTCTATTGAATGTCCTTTTTGTATGGTGGAAATGACAATAACGGGACTGGTCTCCACCATCTAGATTTCTTATCGACCTTGGTCTCCTGACGTCCTCTTCATCCTTGATGGTCATTAGGATGTTGACCCGAGACGTGTTGAGTGGTGTGTATTATTTTTCTAATTGCCACTCATGATTCTCTTATAATATGAACTTTTTTCACTGTGAGATTTGATTGATATCTCTGTCGAGATACCCAATTCGACTATGAACACGCTAGATTCAACAATTGTTTGACATTCTAATTGTGTATCGAAAACTTTCAAATATAGTTTGATATCTTGAAAGTGGCTTGATTTGACTCAGATTTGACAAGTTTTAGTTACATTAGGTCCATCTCATCGAGTTGATATGTTTACTGAAATCGAAGCTCTAGATGACTTTTTAATGAAATATAAATGTTTCTCGCTAAAAAAACTATACTGAGATCTGTCATGCCTCAATATTCGTGTTGAATCTTGGAAATTTGTTGATGACTTATCAAGATCAAAAATGTAAATTCACATATGTATTTTAGGATGAATGGCCAAAAATGATGCTCAAAATGAGCTCATTAGAATCAAATTTTATTGAAATTCTGTTAAACTAAAATAATTTTGAGATTCATTTTAGAAGCAAACTTAGAAAATCCTGAATAAATTTTTCGCCTTAAAAATTGGGTATAAAATGTTCTCACACTCATGCAAAAGAGACGTGAAGAATTTGTTACTCTCTCTCATTTGGAATTTCATTTTATTTAAAGTTTTAATGATATCCAAATTTGAAAATGAGATTATATTATTTTTTAGAAAGACTAATACTTAAACTTTAATTTTTATGTATTTATTACCTATCTATATATCGAAAAGCGTTTTTTTAATTAAAATAATGATATTTTTGATATTAAATGATTTGGGTGGTATAAATTAAAAAAAAAATAGATTTTTGATGTAAATACAGACAATGGACGAGATGCACCGGTGACCGGACATTCCGAATTCCGATCACCGTTGCATCTCGTTCGTTGTCCGCACATCCGATGATCGGACAGGAAAAACGTGTCAGGTGGGGACCGGTCTGTGATTAGGGTGAAATCAACATTTAAGGAGAAGTCAAGCAATAAAAAAAAAATTATGCGTTGATAAATTATTAATTTTTTAAAAAAATTTTTTCTTAAAATTTTCAAATCTATTGTAAAAGAAGTAAAAATTTTAAAGTAGAATTAATTTTAAATATACTATTAAGTACATAAATTTAGAGGGAACAATATTTTTAATCTTTCGTAACGTATTAAAAATATTAGTGAAAGTTTAAAAATAACAAATGAGTTGATACACCATCAATAAATTTTATCATCGAGCACAAATCTGGAGGCATAACATAAAATCCCCAGATTTTTTTTTACAAAGAAAAAGGCATAATTCGATTAAAATCAGCCAAACTCTGACTCCGTAAAACTATAATATATGTATGTTAAAGTCTGTGTTATTAAAATCTAATTTAGTAAAATATATTTTTTTCTATGTCAAAATGAGATAAATCGAGTATTCTTTATAATATGAGAATATAAGATAATAATTACTTATAATTTACAATTATAGTTTAAAGATTATGTAATTTTTTAATAATTTTACAAAAAAAAAGATTTTAGAATAATTCAAACATACGGCTGTTAGATTATTGATGGCCATGCTTAGAAATGCTCTAATTTTTTGAATAGCTGGGCCGTAAGTCTGAGCTTACATCTAACTGAAGCACCACGCAAATAGGCCCACAGAGAATGTCATCCGAAGTTCTTCTTGTTCCCAATGATACACAAAGCCTATTATGGATGCATATTTTTATAATGTTTTTCAGTTCTTTCTGAACATTCATAAGTCAAGTCATAACATGAGCCGCATCTCACCTGAACTTCCGTATCTCGCCCGAAACGTCGCCTATCTCCTACTTCATCTCTCCGTGGATGATGCCCTAGTGCCGCACCCTCCTCTAGGGTCTCGAGTCAGCACTTGCCCGCCGACGAGCTTTCTCGCCGGTCTCCCACCTCTCTCATCGACTTCACCCTAGCCGCCTCCTCTCAGCTCGGCGACCCTCCCCTCCTCTCTTTGAGATACAGTCTCCAATAGAGCTAGCTGCTAAGGCAGTGCTAGGATTGCGGGTTACAAAGACCGTCAATATACATCTATATGCAAACACACACACACACACACACACACACACACAATAATACATTGATAAAAGAGAATTCACATCCATAACTTTCTTCATATGTCAAATTTATTATAAAAAAGGTCACACACAAGGAAGTGTTGGCATAAATATGATTTAGGTTATATAAGACCTCCAATCAAAACCTTATTCATTGCAAATGCACCTCAAAATTAAACATCACAACAATAGAAATATAGTAAGATACAAAGCGACACTCGTGGTTCAAGAATTTAAACATGTGTGATTTGGAAAAACAATTCTCTATGAGTCACATACTTCACATTGTTGTTGTCACCTGTCAATGACCAAGTCACCAATTTGATGTCTAATAGATTCTTACATGCCACTATGATTGAGACCTTTCACATGAAACAACCCCAAGGATTTGTTGATTATCAATTTCTTAATTATGTTTACCTTCTCAAAAAGGCACTTTATAGCCTACGATGAGCACCCCTCCAATGGTTCCCCATATTTACCAGTTATCTACAACACAATGGGTTCATCTTCGGTTTAGTTTATGCTCAGTAATCTACAAGTAAAATTAAGTATTGGTATACCTTCTCTTCTATGTTGACGACATTGTCTTCATAGGGAATGATTCACTAACACTTGTAAAGATACTTCCACACCTACAACAATCATTCCATCTCAAAACTTCTAATAAATCTCTCAATTCCTTGGTCGCCAAGTTACCACCACTCCAATTGGTCAACATCTTCATCAAATGAAATCTGCTCACAAATTCTTATCAAACTTGGAATGCATGACTGCAAACCATCCCCCACTCCCTTCCCTCTATGGAAGACAACATCTCATTGCAATGTAACATTCCCCCAACCTCAACTCTATAAACAACTCATAAGATTTCTGCAATATCTACTATTATCCGAGCAGATCTTCTCTTTGCCACAAATTATTTCTAGCAAGTCATGCAAAATCCATCCAATCATCCCTATCAACTACTAAAATGCACATTACAAGACCTTACATAATCCTATTTCTTGGTCTTCGAAGCAATCTGCATTCACTAATTAAGCATTAACTTATACGTCTACTATAATGAGCTGCAGTATTCTCGACAACAATCACATTTTATAGAGTGCAAAGAAATAAAATTATGTTGCTTATTTATCCATTGAAACGTAATCCATGACAATCACTGCAGTTGCTATTGAGGTTATCTAGCTCCATCGTTTACTTGATGATTTTGGCATTCCCATCAACTATTCTACTAATCTCTGCAATGACATCTTAACCATTGCCCTAAAAATAAAATAGTGTGTTTCATGGCTACACCAAGCATGTCCAAGTAGATCACCACTTCATTTGTGACTGCATAAGGCCAAAACACTGATTCATCATATTAACTCTCAGGATCAACTGATTGAACTCTTCACAAAGTTACAATCATTTGCTAGATTGTAATTGATAAAATCCACTTGACAATCTAAGCAGGATTGGCCTCTTACGGTGCGGTAAAAGCAACATAAGACTAGCATCATCACTTCCCATAATACTCAACCTCCTCGCGCCATCAATCAACAGTCATTCACCCATAATTACTGAAGATTCCAGGGTCTGGCTACATATACCTAAGCACTGTATTAGGCAATATTCACTTTTTTCAATCTATACAAAAATTTGAAAGAGAATGAAAGACCAAGATGAAATAATCTTCTCTCGAGGTAAGCAATCAATCGACAATTCAAAGCAGTGCATGAGGTCGCGTCTCCAAACCCGGGATAGGTCCAAACTCTGGAGATGGTTCCCCCTCAGTAGCGGCAAGAATCACTGAAAGTGATGCGTAAATAATCCCGACAACGAGTCTTGTTGGATACCTCGCATAAGCTGCGACAAAATTCGCCTAAAACCTTGCAAGATTGGGAGATTCGACCGTGGCGACGAACTAAACAAACAGGATAGACACTAGCTTTGTAAGACTACAGACGAAAAGAGAATGAGCCATAGCTCACTCAGCAAAAAAAAACTGATTGATCACGTTCGACTAGCCAATCCCACGTCTGGACCTCACAACCACCTCACGTTGTGTGTGCTGATGTTTATATATGGAGAGAGGGAGAGAGAGAGAGATAAATGGAGATAAGAGTTGAGAGAGGTGCATGCCTCATGCATGCCATGTGTGAGAGATATTATATATATATTTATATATATTTATATATATATAAACTTGATGAGTAGTATTTCGAGCCAAAACGAGCCGAACACGAACGAACACATCTTAGTTAGTGTTCGGCTCGTTAACTTATCGAAAAAAATTAACGAGCCGAACACTAGCTTCTTAACGAGCCGAACACGAGTTGTTCACGAACAACGAACTGTTTTGAGAGCCTTAATGCTACAAGCCATAGCTTATTTATTCCTGAATCTCTAAATCATGGGTCCACGAAAAAAGTCTGTATTTCTAATTAGTAACGCCGAATAATATTTCGTCGAAGGATGCCAAATCTAAAAAAACTAATGAGTTCAAGATTTTATTAATGACTTTTAAATAGCAAGTTACTTCGATAATTTCAAGACCTGTCGCCGGCCAGAAAATGTGCGCCGCTGATGCAATAAGAGAATCTTTTTACCGTTTTAAATGAATTTGAAAAGTCCATCGTTGCTAAGTCTGAAATTGGGCGAATAAATCAAAGCCAGATGCTGACGAAAGTTTAAAATAATGAAAAAAGTAGGAGAAGATCAACAATCTGTGGTGTGGGCCTGCTGAAGCAATATAATATTGCTACAAATAGTTGGGGGAGGTATGAAAATTCATGACTTTTATATTGTTTAGAGTCACGTTATTTATGATAAATTTTCTGGTTGATAAATCGACAATAAATTTCATTTCTTGACTAGAAATATGACACATTCGAGATATTTTTTGAAGAGGAAATCTTCAAATTCTGATGTCAAAACACTTATAGTAAAAAATGATCGGTTAGACGAGACGAACACAATGACACAAAAATTCGTTAAACAACTTTTTAAAGCTTTAGGTGAATAATTATTAATTGAAATGTTAAATAGATTTCAAATCTGACAATTTTATATTCAAATTGAGTGAATTGACAAGATAAATCCAACAAGTCCTAGCTCATTTAATTATGATATTGTTAAGACACTTAACATCAACAAAATGAAATCCAATCAAGCAAATCTCTTTGGATCGTCCAATGGAGTGGCATGAATTACTTTCTTATTTGCAGGGAAGTCACTCCTAAACTATATAAATAAAGTCTTACTCCATTCATAAAAGGGAGAGACTTGAACCAAAAACTGGACATGAAGAAGAAGAGAAGGAGCCAAGTTTTAGAGATGTTATGGATTGATGACCGGATGAGCACTTCCTACTCCCGTAGTTGCCGACCACCATCGATTACCACGCACTGTCTGTCGCCGGCCCCCTTATGTATGTCATCATCAATGGACCTTATGGAGTAACGACGCAAAAGCACCATGTTGAGTCATGACGTATGTTGCGGTGTAACGGCACAACCCAAACATGATGTAACGACATGCCATGAATCCAATGTAGCAACATACCCCAAATACGAGTTAGCAAATAATATTGTATTGAAGATTTGACAGTAACTATATGAAGTTCTCTCCTCATAGCACTTTACTACGACCTCTGCAACCAATTGAAGCTACCGCAATTCACTAACATGACCTCTGTAACCAATTATGGCCTACATGATTTATAAATTCCGCAACTCCAAACTCCAGCCCTTGTGGCTTACAGACATTATTGCAGCTTAACATCACGGCCTATGTCCCAAACTACAACCTACATGAATCACAACTCATGGAACTCCCAACTTCAACTCTAATGACCTATAAATCTTATTGCAGACAACACGACCTATTTGAACAACTAGGTCCAATGTGGTCCACAACTCATGTGGTCTAAAAATGTACTATTTTTCATGCTATATTGTATGACGATATTCCACTTTAAAGATATGTTTTCTTGTGTTTTTGGTTGTAGGTACATCAAATTAAAGAATTTGGAGTGATTGGAGTAAAATGAACAAAAATTGACCAAAACGGAGCAAATCGGAGCAAATCGCATTGAATTGGGGCACACCAAAGCCATGGGGACCAAAACCGGGCACTTAAGTGTCCGTGCTTGGCACGTAAGCACCCGAATATGGCGCTTAGGTGCTACCAGATAGAGAGGGGGGCGCTTAAGAGCCCAAAAACGGCGCTTAGGCGTCGGCGATGGTTTTCAACATATTTTCTAGAATATACGTCGGATTTGGACGATTTTTTAAGCGATGCTTCATGCATCTCTTGAGGAATTCATTGGAAATGAGAAAATGGACTTTCTTGAAGAATTTTGGGCGGTTATATGTAGTTTTGAAGAGGCACTTCAGACACCATTTGAAAGATTCAATGAATATGAATAGTTTCGAAGAGACACTTAAGAATCTCTTGGAAAATTATAAAAAAGGCTTGTGAACGCTTTTAAAACAACTCGTGGACTCTTGAATCAATTAGAAGAGGAGAAGGAGACTTGGAGAAGAAGAAGAAAAAGGCTTGAGCGTGAGCCCCAAGTTGGGCTACAAGGTGAGACAGAAAGAGAGAGAGTGAGAGATTTCTTCTTTTCTTTTCACTTTTTTCTTGGAGAGGATTGTAAAGATATTGCTTTTGCTATACAAGGAGAGTTTGATTTCCATAAAAGATAAATATTTTCATTGTATTTTGATTTTGAATTTAGTACTTTGTTTGTATGGTTTCAAAGTTTTATTCAATGAAAAGTTCTTGTTGTTTCTCAATGTGTAGTGAGTAGTTTTCTTCACTCTTCCCTCTTATAATGAATTAGTATGCATGTGTAGGATATAAAATTGAGTAGAGTAAGAATATATTGTGATGATTTTACTTTGTTCTTCATTTACATGTAAACTTGATCAACTTGTATGTTAAAATCTGTTGTGAGAACATATAAGATCTGTGATGGTGTTGTCTCATCAACAGCACTACAATCACATGAGATTGTATGGATGAGAATGTAGTCCATATGATTGAGTGCAAATAAATAGGAAAATAATCTTTAATGGGTGTAGAATTTGTGGATTTTAGAGTGAAAGGCTAAAGCCCCCTAATTCGGTCTATGATGTTACCCTCCTGGTGAAGGGATAAGAGGGAACTCTAGAGTGAGAGCTAGTATATTCCTTGCCTAGCCCGTCTTCAGAACTATTCAAACTTTAGATTAACCAATGTTCTTTATAGCATCTCTAGTAAGGGTAAAGAATATAATTGCTCATATTTGTCACAATCTCGCTTTCTACTTGTTTTACTTTTGCATATGTCACGAATTTCATTGCATGAGGAATGATACTTTTAATATATTAAACCCCACTTTCTGGTTTTCACTAAGTATTGTAGTTTAGAAGTAAAATTAGTATTATAGTGATAATTGTAGGCTATAATCAAAATATAGTATTATAGTGATAATTGTAGGATATAATCAAAATATAACCTTTATCGACCTTCCAAGCTAGGGTGTGTTATTCTAAACTAGAACTTCTCTTGAAAGCAACTGTGATTAACCTCGATCTCCGTGGGATCGATATTCGGGGCTTAATCAAAAAGCCCTATATTACTTGATAACGATACGCATACTTGCATAGAATCCCTAAAAATATAATTAAATTCTTACTTTACTTGGGATTAAGTTTGGGATAAAGTTTTTGGTGCCATTATCAGGATTAAAATCTTCAAGTAGTGGTGTCAACTTCATAAATCCTTACATATAAAAAATATCGGGATCAACTCACAACTCATACAACTCCCAATTCCAACCTATATGTCATGTGGATGTTATTACAACTCATCACCATGACTTATGTGACTAATTACAATCTATTTGACTTACAACTCACACAACTCCAAACTTCGGTCTCTATGGCCTACAATGATTATTACACCTCCTAACTCCAATCTCTATCGCTTACGAAGATTATTGTAGCTTACCACGACAACCTATGTGACCAACTACGGCCTACATAGCTCACAACTCACCCAACTTCTAACTCTGGACCCTATGACCTATGAACATTATTGCAACTCACCACTACAACCAACATTACCAACTTTAGCCACTGTGGTTCACAACTCAGGCAACTTCAACCTCTATCTCATGTGACCTACAGAGGTTATTGCAACTCACAACTATGACCTATGTGACCAATTGCGACCTACAGGGCTCGCAACTCATGCAAGTCCCAACTTAATCATCTATGGCTTATAGAAATCTTTGCAACTTTCCAATACATCATATATGGCCCGCAACTCCAAAATCTGGCCTCTTTCATCTACAAATATTATTGCAGCTCCCAACTCCAATCTCTATAGTCTACAAACATCATCACAGCTCACCACTATGACCTATTTGACCAATTACGACCTACGTGGCTAACATTTCTTCCAACTCTTTACTAAAACCTTTATGATCAATTGACACTTTTGAAGCAATCATCTATGGCGTATATGATCAACTACTATCACAAATTTCAGCTACAACCTTTACAACTAGCTGACACTGTAGTCATCATCTACAATATTCATAGTGGACTACTACCTTTATTGGAATATACTACAACCTTTGTGACCCGTTACACCTATTGTTATCGAACTATAGTTGTACATCAACATTGTAATTTCATCTTTTTTAATACAAGAGGAAAGTGGGCCAATGTATCTCAGTTCTTCTTGAGTATCCGTCAGTGTTTGGTGTTGCTAAGAAAGAAAAATTGTAATTGAGGGATTTTCATCTCTACACTTCATTAACTTATTTAACAATAACAATATGTGTGCTACTCAAAATTTGTTCACCTTCTTGTGCTTGTGAAGAAGGTGGTCAATTTTTACAAGCTTGATCTTTCATGCTCTCGAAGAAAGAGTCAACTCATCTTTAAAAGAGTATCACCATCACGTCTTCATAATTATGATAGTTTCATTGATTTTCATGTGGACTAAATTCCCCAGACATCGACATCTCAAAGCATGAAAAATCTCAACCTTAAAGCAGAACAATAGCATGGGAAATCTTTTCTAGAAAATGTGACAACATTGAAAATGTCTTCTAGAAAGCGCTACAACAACTCAAAAAATTTCCTCCTAAAAGCACAACAACATGTTGTTGACCTCATCTTTTTAAGGTCTCTCTCTTCCTCTCTCTCTAGAACTCAGGATCTAGGATTTTCCTAGTGACTCTCTTAGATAACTGGTGTTGGGACCCACTCCAATTAGAAACTAAACCATTTCTTGACTCTTTGTAGTCTCATATGCTAGGTTTAGACCAACATATCCAAACTCAAGTGGAAAGCCTTAAGTAAACCTCCTGAGTTTAGAAGTTTTGTTCTGGTGATGATTCTCCCTATGAAGCCTCTATTAAAGTGACCAATAATATCCTTTAACCACCTCCCTATATGGCACCTTCTCATTGGCTCTTCCTAAAACCACCTCAACTGATTCCAATAACCATCACAACAACAAGGAAGAATTGGCAGATAGGCTAGCCTAGCGCCATGACCTTGCCTCTCCTTTTGTCCTCCATGACACCCTCTCTGTGGAAGCTCTATCAACTTGGCATACCCTCATTCGTTGCTTGAAGGTGACTAGGCACCACCTCACTAATCCATGGCTAATGGTTGAGCCAATTAGCTTGTGAACCACACCCCTTACCCGATCCTATAAATAGGCTCAATTTCTCAGGTTTAAGGCATTACCTCATTCCTTGGTGAAGCCCTGCCAATTTCACTCTTATCTTCTTCCTTAGAGCCTTAGGATTACTTCTTCAGGGTTTCATCACCTCAAATCCATATTTTCATTGTGCTTAGCTTGATCTCACCATCTAACACCTCTATTATCTTTCTTGAGCGAAGAATCACTCCCTCAATCATTTTCACCAAATAATGACCTCTCTAAACCATTGCTTGATCAAACCATGGGCGTTTTGATCAAATTCATACCATCAAATTTCAAGCTCGCAATTGGTGCTTGGAGCATACTTATCATTATTTATCATTATTTATGTATTTTATGATTTTCATGATATTTGTGTTTGTATATGTGATTTTTTTGTGATTAGACAACTTGACGAGCAAAGAAGGTGAAACAGTCTCAAATTGGGCTAAACTGGGATGAACTGACACCCAGGAGTCTGGAATCAGAGCCACATGCACCTATGTGCCATTTTTGGGCTCTTGAAAAAAAAAACATGCACCTAAGTGCTAGTTCCGGGTGCATCATGTCTGAAGATGTGATATTACAGGAAGATGCGAGATTACATTTTAATTTCTTAATTATATCATAAAGGTAATGATAAACATGCATCAAATGAACCATTTGGGGAGATCTTACCATTGTTGAGTGTTCTAAAACTTGATAGAGAGAGATTGGAGATAATACTTTGAGGAGAACAGTCGCCTGATTCAACATGCTTCTCTGAAGGGATCCTAAAAGAATGAGTGTGAGAGAGAGTTCTTTTGAGGGAGAACAAGTGAGTGCTTATAATTTTCAATGCTCAAAGTAGGTGGAAACTCAGATATTTTCTTCTAACGTCCTATAATTTCAATGAAGAACATCATTAGTGAGATTGTTCTAACTCTTCTAATATTGAGTTTATAATGGAATGTTTATTGTTTTCATCTGTAATGACTATGACTTAAATTTCTTTCTCCCATGAATTAAATTTTGTGCAAATTAGTATCATTTGTATTATGTGATTGTGTTAATTTTGGATTTTAAATTGATAATTTAGCATTCATGTGATTTACTCCTAAATGGATCATTTAGGTTATTAAATTGGGTTGTGATTTAGTATTTCTAGATTAGGCTAGTGGAACAATTATGTTAATATGCACTGCCCTAAGAGAATAGAAATATTGTTATTAGGTTGGTACAATCACGTAATAAAGTTTACAAATTTGTAATATTATTTTGTTAGGGGACTGACTGTAAAATGAAATCCCAATTTTCTTTTGACCCCCCGTCGGGGCTAAGAAAAATCGATGTTCTTAATTTTCAACTTCATTAAAGTCACCATAATAGATTTAGTTTGCATAAAAACAATTCAAAAAAGGTTTTTGATCATTTTTTTCAAACTCAATATTTTTTTAAGAAAATTAGGATTAGAACTTTAATATAGCCAAAAATTTAAACTTCAGGATAGACTCAAAGCCAGTAAACTAAAACTTTTCAAACTTTAGGTTCCACTTGTTCTTCTTAGGATCAATACACGGATTCAATTTCATATACTACTTGGTCGGCAATGCTTCATAACATTTAGTTTGTAGGAGTCGTAATTGGTCACACTGATCGTAGTGGTGAACTGTGATAGTGTCGATTGACCACAAAGGTTTTAGTGGAAGGTTGAAATGATAGCAACCCCCCCATGAAGGTCATAGTACGGAGTTGCATCAACTTTCGTTGGCCATAGATGTCTAATTTTGGATCTACAATAACGTCCATATATAGAACGCAAAGACTAGAGTTAGGAGCTGCAATAATGTACATATGTCACAGAGTTCTGAGTCAAGAGTTGCATGAGTTGTGAGCCACGTTGATCATATTTGATCATAAAAGTCATAGTTGAGAGTTGTAATATCATTCGTTGGCCTCAAAGGTCATAACAAAGAGTGAGAGTCAGTTGGCTATGAAGGTCATAGTAGAAGGTTACAATGACACCATTTTTTACATTTGATTATGCATGTGTCGTTACATCGTATTCTATGTGTTTCATTGCACCATCTTCGGAATGTGTCATTATGTCATATTCGGGACACAATATTGCTCCGTAAGCTACTTCGTTACTCCTTCACGTATGTTGCTACTTCACAAAGTGTTTCATTAGTGAAGAGTAGGGGGTGGTTGAAGATGGTTGAGAATAATCGACGGGTGGTGGTTAACAGTGTTGTGCAACTATGAAGGCAGGAAGTGTTTGGTAGGTCTTTGAATCCATAATGGCTCTTAACTTCTTCTTATCTTCCTGATCTAACTCTTGAAAAATTGTTCAATGAAGGACGATTCACAGCGGTAGAGAAATAAATTAGCGTCTTAGAATTGCACAAGGATCCAACACACATACAGATAATAAAGAAGTAATGGGAGAAAACATTACAATTTTTATGTGGAAAATCTGAAAAAGGAAAAAAATCAAGGGGCTTAGCCCAATCAAAGTAATTCACTTCGAAATTATGAGTACATATGTGGCAAACCCTACACCAAAAATAGTGCCGACAATTACACAAGTACAAGATTTAATTCACATAAAAAATTTCATCATTTTAACTTTTTAAAGGAGATCTACTTCTTAAAGTTCATCACTATGTGACAACCTACGATCTACGTGACTCAGAGCTCAAGCTCCCAACTCTGACCTCTGTGGCTACATACATTTTTGCAGCTCCCCACTACAACATATGTCACCTACTGCGACCTTCGTAGATTAGAGCTCATGCAACTTCGAACTTTGGACTCAGCTGTTGTGACCAATCAACAATCTTAAAGTTATCATCTACGACATACATGGTCAACAATTACCACAGCTTTCAATTACAATCATGTGACAAGCTTGTGCTACAACCACTCTCAACAACATTCACGACAAACTACTGCCCCCATAGCAATTGACTATGACCTTCACGACCCATTATGAATTTTATTGTTGGACAACCTTTGTACATCAACATTGTAAGTCATCTTCTCTAATTCAAAAGGTGAGTGGGTCTATGTGCTTACAATTTCTAAGTGAATTACTTAGATTAGGCCAGACCCCCTGATTTTTTTTCCTTTTATAGAATTTTCCACATAATATATTGTAAGGTCTCTTACCAATTTTTTTTTTTTTAAATCCAGGTTCGTGCTGAATCTCGTACTACTTTGAGACGCAAATTTATTACTCTATCACCACGAATCCTCCAACACACATCAAATATATCAAAACTAAAAATATAAGGCACACAAACTTATATAGTTTAGTACGACTCCTAGTCTACAATTTCATTAAAATAAAATAAAAAATATATTAAACTTTGAAAGTTAGGCATATCATAAATTTCCCTTCATAAAAGCCAAAGATTAATATATAGCATATTTTCTATATCAATGACTATGCAAAAATACAGCCACCTGCATCAAAAATGATGTTTGAACATGTAAATGATGAGGTTGTTACTATTACTTTTCTTTTTTTCGAGAATGTTAGTTTTTCATTATTTTAATTATGTGGCCCATTGTTATTTATAATAATAATAATTAAATAAATAAATAAAATAGAAATCGTAGAGATCAAGCTACAAGGCAAATGTAGTCTCGAAGCATATGCCCTTATTAGTGAAATAAGCCTTATATTTCAATTATTTATTTTATCATTTATAGTCGATTGCTTTTTTTAATAATCTTAATTTTAATATAATTTGAGGGCTTAGACATACATAAATGACCATAATAGCCATAATAATTTGACAGGACACTTTGCGTGGCTGCTGAGGAATTTGAGGTGACGTCTTCGTAATACGTCATGCTAACTGCATGATCGTAGAATAATGGCATGCTTTGGCTTGACCTATTGGTCCGAGTGCGGCTACAAAATTGATTGGGTAGCTAGGTTGACCCGAATATTTTTCCAGTTGGGCTCGGATCAAAGAATTCGACCCATTTATTGTTAGGATCGAGTTCAGATTGAACCCGAAATCCTAAACAAAACTCGAATAAGGATGAAAGTTCAGTTCGGGCCGAGCCGGGTCGGGTCAGGTTAGCTGGCCAGGCTCAATTTAAGTTTGGGTTTACTTTTCGACCCATTTATTATTTGGGTCGGGTTCCGGCTGACTATATCATTCGGGTTGGGTCATTTTCGAGTCAGAACTAAACCTAACTTATTAACCCAAATTGACACCCTATCGGTGAGTAACAAAAAAAACTTTATAGTATTACAAAATTAGATTAAAATTCTCCCAAAAAAATTAAAAAAAATAAACCTTTCCTTATTTATAATTATGATTATAAATGTGATAATTTTTTTTTATTATGAATAAAATAGCACAGTAATTTTTATTTTTTGTAAAAAAAATTTCATGTAAATTTGTATTGAAAGAAATTATATTTTGATGATGTATTAAAAAACTATATTTTAAATCACGGTTTGATGTCTCAAATTATGCTATTTCTAGAAAAGAATGATAAATATACATTGGCTAAAACATTTGGGGAGATTTGATCATCATCTAATGTTCTAAAACATGGTAAAAACATCAAAGATAAGAGTTTGAGGATAAGACTTATGGCATTCAACATGCTTCACTGGAGAGATCCTAGAAGAGTGTGAGTGTATGTGAGAGTTCTCCTGAAGGAGACCAAATGCGTGCTTGTAATTGTCTATACTCAAAACTGATGGAAACTTAGAGATTTTCTTATAACTTATTGTAATCTCGGTAAAGAACATCGGCGAGATCATTCTAACTCATTCAATATTAAATTTATGATAAAATATTTGTTTTGATTTTCTATAATGTGTAGAACTTAAATCTCTTTCTCCATTGATTTAGATTTTATGCAAATCAATATCATTTTTTCATTTGATTGTGTAATTTGTATTTTAAGTTGACAGTTTAACCATCTTCATGTAGTTTACCATTAATATAATCACATAGATCACATAAGATGTTAAAATGACTTGTGATCTAGTGATATAGGAGTAGGCTAATGGAACAATTAGATTAACCTACACTACTCTAAGAGAATATGAATATTATTTTTAAGATAGTGCAATCGTGTAGGAAAATTTGCAAATACTAGGGCTTTTGTGTGGTTAGGGGACTAATTGTATTATGAAACCTTAATTTTTTTATGACTACTGGGAGCGACTAATAAAAATTGTTGTTTCTAATTGTTAACTTTATTATAGTCGCTTTAATACATTTGGTTTGCATAGAACCAATTTAATAGAGGTGTTCTATCACTTTTTTGAACTCAAAACTAGTTATAGATTTTAATTCAAACAAAAATTAGGATTATAAATTTTATAATAAACAAATTTTGAACATTCATGCTAGACTCAAAATCAATAGACTATGACTTTTTCAGACTTTAGAAGTTCACTCATTCCCAGTAGGATCGATGCACAGACTCAATTTCCTACACTACCTAGTCATCACATATTTCGGTCATTGTGGGTAAGTAGAGGATTATGGGACGTGTTTGCCTAAATTTTGATCGATTGGAGGTGTTTGGCTACGGTAATCCAAATTTTGGTCATTGTGGGTAAGTAGAGGATTTATGGGAGGATTGTCGGGGATATTACGGAGTAGAGGGCCGAGGTTAGAATCTAATCAATAAGGATCCAATTCATGTATTGAGTGTTCACTGATGGGATGGCTTTGAGAGATTTCGGTAAACAAGGAATGCTTCCTCGTAGGAATCCAATAAAACTATTTGCAGTAAATGTTTTGAGTATTTGAGCTTTCCAAATAAAATAATTATCTGTTGAGAGTAGGATTTGGGTAAGATGATGTAGGTTATGTAAGAGAAATTTCAATGTTGGTGGTATTATAGTAGTTTGTGATGGATCCAAGAATGGATGATCCGGGTTTCAGATTGAGAGGAAGGTAGACATTGTGAATGTAGGAAAAATGTAGCTGAAGTATAGAGTTTCAGATTGATGTTCAATTAGCTGGGTAAAGAAATGAAGTATAAGGTTTTAGATAGGGAGAATGTAGTAAGAAGGATTCCTCTAAATGCGGAAATTGATGACTCCTCCAAAGAAATTGAAGAAAACTAAGAGAAATTTGAGGATTCCTCTAAATGCGGAAACCCTTCTAATGTGCCCAAGCAGCAGGGCAATCGGACAACGACCGGTGGTATAGACGAATCCAACAGTTAGGAAGAAGCTCTTAGTTGTAAGGTACGTACATTTCTCACTAGTCGCCGGTCGTCAGTCGCCAATGTGCCTTCAGTCGGAGTTGTTGCTGGTCGCCGATCAGGTGGTCGCCGATCAGGTAGAAGTAGATGCAAATGGTCTTGGGCAAGTGCTCAGATACCATAAAAAAGAATTGATATCGAATCAAGGGATTTACTCCCCACTACTCATTACCCAAAGCTAGGCTTAAGCTTTATTACATAACTAAAATGTACCCAATTCATGATTAGTCCATTTTAAGTTAAAACCAAACATAAATCCACATGTAAATAGTGTACCAAACACCGCCTTATATTAGTTCTAATTCGCACGTCATACATATAAACCCTCTCACCCTCAGTTGAAACATCTCAAATTGAAACCCACCCACAATGCCTTTTTGCCTCCATTGTCTCACGAAATCTCTCTACCTCTCTCTCATTTTCTTGTACGATAGTTAGCTCCTGTACTCCTCTTCTTCATGTGTTCAAATTCTTTCCTAGAAACCACTTCTTCTCCATTCGCCTTCTCCAGTCATCGCCCACTTCCCCGCTCCTGTTCGCCAAATCATATGCACTCATAAATAACCTTCTCTTTGTGCTCGTGCCAACCAAACTTCGCTTGCACAATAACACACCTTTGTAGTATGATGTTGAATAAATTGCACCAAATAATCTAATTAAAGTAGCAAAAAGTCTTATTCATATTTTATGAAATAATTTGCAATTGAAATATGATTTTGAAAGACATAATTACTTTCAAAATTGTCAAGTTCAATATAGTGTCAAAATAAATGAAATTAAACACCCTTATATAATCCACCAAATTGCTTGAGTGTTTAAACTTAAACATTCACAAAATTTGGCACATGTTAAATTAATTTTTTTGCTTAAATTACTCTCATTTTGAAAAGTGGTAAAATAAACAGTATTATCTATATAATTAAGTTACAAATCCAAATCAACTAATCTGATTCTACTTATCATAAAGACCAAAATAGATGAGTCTAATGCTATTAATAATGTCCAAATAACAAAGGATAAAGTATTTTCAAACACTAAATCCCAATGATTGTTATATTGACTAACAATTTCAATCAAGTGGGGCTAATTATAAATAAAATTTTAAATGAAGTTTTCAAAATAATAAATCATAATTTATTCAAATTAAAATCAATTATTTAACGGCTTAAATCAAATTTCATACACCCTCTGCAATAGTTTATCGAGGGTGACAAAATTTTATTTGTTTCAAAGCACAAAAACAAATGTTATATCATATGTATCACTATATGCATACTCAAAATAATCTCCATCATTAACATATGACTCGAGTCCTTTGTCCTTGTGCTTTGACCCAAAACTTCACATAAAGTAGCAGTTATGACTAAAGTCATATGACTGGTTGATTTGCCGTTAAATCTCAACTCGTGGTTGTTGACAAAGATCCTTTAGTCAAGTTGAGTCTACTAACTCATCTACTAAGTAGATCAGAGACCGTGACGACCTTAGATGAAAAAACCATGGGAACCTTGATCGAGTTTCAACATCATTCTCCCACAATTTGCTCTAAGCTTAAGATGCTAAAGTTTATAATAAAACTTATCTGTTGTTCTACACTGAATATTCAACGTTTAATGTAGTGCAAAAAGAATAGAAAGATTCAAACCAAAATTTACTAACAGCTTCCTCAAATTGCTGATCTAAGTTTCAACACTTGAACGATGTTCACAAGAACATTGAGAATACCAAAGAGAATGATTTTTATGACCGAGGATAGTAGGCATCATATGAAACACGACCTTTTTAGTCAAATACAAGATCTTCATAGCCTAGAATCGTCAGACAATTTCTATAAATGACTAAAAGCAAGCAATCTAAAGAAGCGATCAACAAGCTCTCAGACTAACATTCTCAGAGACAGAGATGAACACCAGCACAGAGATAGAGAAACTTTTATCGGGGATCTAATATCATGTTAGAAACAAAAAAATAAGACTACAACTTTAGTTGATTAATTTTAATACAAGTGCATACATAGCTATATAAAAACAAAACAAAGAGAACAAAAAACAGAACATAATAAATGAGAGTGCCTATGATAAAGATAATATAATATATTAATATTGATAATAATAAAAACTCTGGATTTTTTATAAACATTAATAATAGTCGTCATAATAACTCTAATCATTTTTTCGTTACTTCTTATGAGTTTGGCTTATGTTTTAGATATATATAGATAGAATGCGCAGATTCAAATTTGGAGATCAAAGCCGGCTGGATACCTTTCTACATATCAACAGGTCCATTTGGCCACTGTTCGTGAAAGTATTAGTAGCTGTGGTCCATTCCACCAAATAAACTCCAAGCGATCCCTTCCCTATATAATCCAGTGTATTTCAGATTTCCATAACAACTCCTCTTCATCAATAACAGAGAAGACGATGAAGATGACCAACTTATTTTGGCTGACAATACTATTATGTTCTTGCTTCTCATTACCACGCCTGCACGAAGCTAGCCAAGAAGAGACGCTAGGAAAGCTGATAGAAGCAAAGAGGTCATCATTTTCTTCCCAACAATCTGATTTAGTCTCGGGATTTGAGACCACTAAGTCCACCAAAAGGGCCAATCTCAACGCACAGGATGGGTCAATGGAAGGAGATAAAATCTCCAAGCTTCCAGGCCAACCTGAAGGTGTTGATTTCAATCAGTATGCAGGTTACATTACTGTGGATTCAGAGAATGGAAGGGCGCTTTTTTACTATTTCGTGGAGTCACCAACTGATTCATCCAGTAAACCGCTTCTTCTGTGGTTAAATGGAGGTAAAATTCATCAACTTAATGGACTCGAAAGGTTGGGTTTAACCGTGAATTAGAAATTAAGTAGGAATATAATTCATTCATTTTTTTCTTTTTTGCACAGAAGGTTGAGCATTTTTTTCTTTCTTTCGTGTGAGATTTCTGCAAACGAAAAACTCGTTTTTTGAATAAGATGAAGCAAGAGTCATGTTTTGTGATGTTTATGCATGAACATAGTCCTCTTTCTAATTATATACAAAAATCTATGTTGGGATGGAAATATATACATAGAGCTTTGATCTATTAGAATTCAAAACCAAAATATGGAATAGAATTACATCAATTCAAGAAACCCAAAACAAGAAACTCCAATAGAAGTACAAGAAAAACAATCTCAGAAAAGAAACCAACGATTTACAGGAAAATTCCGGAAAAAAATTCTGAGCCACACCAACAGAATTTTTCACACTAAAAATCCAGAAATTTGCGGAAATATTACTTCAGGCCATCGCTCTATAATCAATTGAACTCGCAAAACTTTGCTCTAAACCTTCCTCTCAATCTCACAAGAGAAAAACCTAGCTCTGAAATCCTCTCTCCCGACAATTCACCTTCACGAAGAAATCTCTATCAAGAATACACGGCATGAGCAAATCCCCTTCGGCGCTCGAATCACAAACATAAGAATTGAAATAGTGAAATCGTCTCGGCAGTGCGGTCTCACTGTGAGACTGTAATTATTTCACACGTTCAATATAAAGGATGTGTTGAGCGTCCAATTGGAATAGATATGTTTAGTTGCAGCCTAGTCACACCACCCGACACAGCTACACTAGTTAAGCTTGGCTACGCCATCACTGGAATCTTGCTCCGCTTGCCCTTGTGGGTGCACATGCTACTCAACTCCAATAATCTACCAATTGGAGATTGATTGCACCTGACACATGTCCACATGATATGCACCAACATTTATACCATCTTCATAGTAATATACCGTGCTGTGGCTAACCCCGAGTTTCTACATTCATGGACTCCAATTGAAGTCAAGCATAGCTTTAGTTTTTTCTTCGATTTCTCGATAGTCGCCATCTTCGTCCGTAGAAATTCTGAACTGTGTGTATCTTCTCCAACAATAACTGCAAATCTTCTAAGAGAAGCTTACAAAGTGTTACCCTAGTTGAATATGCTTTGTCCTAGTAAGAAAAACAGAGTTTGTAACAAGATGAATTACACTCATACTGTCACAAGAAAGCTTTCCAATCTCATGCTTTTTATCCAATTCTACCATATAGCTCTATATAAAAATCATGTCCTTGTTAGCCTCATTGATGACAATGTATTTTGTCTCTGTTGGTTGAATGTACAATAGTCTTATGCATTCTAAAAACCCAACTCACTGTTGTGTTCCCAAAGTGAAAGATATGCACTCTTGTACTCCTACCACCCAAATCTCTCATAAGATCTGAATCTACATATCTCTGTAGAATGATCTTAGCACTTTCATACCAAAGTGCCCTATCGATTGTTCCCCTCAAATACCTGAGAATCCACATCACTTCCTCCTGAGGATACATGTTTGAATTGCCCATGTACTTACTGACCACTCCTATTGCATATGTGATATCTGGCCTAATATAAATTTTAGCATATACCGGACTTCCAATTGTTGATGGAAACGAAGTTCTTCCCCTCTGTGTTTGCTCTGCTTCAGACTTAAGCGATCATTTTTTAGATGTCTTGAAATGAATACCTAAGGAAGTGCAAACTGCTTTATCTCATTCATGTTGAACCTCTGTAGGAACTTCTTAACATATTCTATCTGGGACAACTTCAGTATATCTACACTCCAGTCCCTGTTGATTCTCATTTTGAGGATCTTTTTGGTTGAACCTAAATCTTTCATCTCGAACCCACTTGATAATTACTATTTTATGTCCCCAATTTTCTCTATACTTGTCGTTGCAATCAACATGTCATTCACATATAAAAGAAGTAAGATATAACAATTACCGAAGCGTTTGATGAAGCAGCAGTGGTCTGTCGGCACTTCATGTATCCACTGTTTGGCATAAGCCCATCAAATCTTTCATACCACTATCTTGGGGCCCGTTTCAAGCCATAGAGGTTATTGTTTAATATGCAGATATACTTAGTTGCAGCGTAGTCACACCACCCAACACAGCTACAACTGTTAAGCTTGACTACGTCATCACTGGAATCTAGCTCAGCTTGCACTTGTGGGTGCACATGCTCCACAACTCCAATAATCTACAAATTGGAGATTGATTGCGCCTGACATATGTTCACCAGATATGCACCAACATTTATACCATTTTCATAGTAACTTACCGTGGTGTGACTCACCCCCAATCTCTACATTCATGGAATCAAATTGAAGCCAAACAAAGCTTCGATTTCTCGATAGTCACCATCTTCGTCCGTAGAATTCTGAACTGTGTGTATCTTCTCCAACAATAACTACAAATCTTCTAGGAGAAAGCTTGTAAAGTGGTACATCAGCTGAATGTGTTTATCATGGTATGAAAACAGAGTTCTTAACATGATGAATTACATTCGTATTGTCACTATGAAGCTTTCCAATCTCATGTTTCTTACCCAATTCTGTCAAATAGCCCTATAGACAATGTAGTCTACAAACCCAACTCACCATTGTACACCGCAAAGTGAAAAATATACTCTCTTGTACTCTTACCACCCAAATCTCCCATAAGTTCTGAATATTCAAATCTCTGTTGATTGATCTCTGCACTTCCATAGAAAAGTGCCCTATTAATTGTTCCCCTCAAATACCAGAGAATCCACTTCACCGTCTCCTGATGATACATGTCTAAATTGCCCATGTGCCTACTTACCACTTCCAGTGCATATGCAATATCTAGTCTGATATAAATTATAGCATATATCAAACTTCCAATTGTTGAAGCATACAAAGTTCTCCCCATCTGTATTTTCTCAGCTTCAGACTTATTCAATATTTCTTTAGATAGCTTGAAGTGACTACCTAAGGAAGTGCAAACTGTTTTCCCTCACTCATGTTAAACTTATGTAGAATCTTCTTAACATACTCTATCTAGGACAACTTCGGTATATCTTCACTCTTCTCCCTGTTGATTCTCATTATGATGATTTTTTTTTTATTTGAACCTAAATCTTTCATCTCCAACTAACTTGATAATTGCCCTTTTAAGTCCTCGATTTTCTTTATATCGGTAGTTGTAATCAACATGTCATTCACATATAAAAGAAGTAAGATATAACAATTACCGAAGCGTTTGATGAAGCAACAGTGGTCTGTCGGCACTTCATGTATCCTCTGTTTAGCATAAACCTGTCAAAGCTTTCACACCACTGTCTCGGGACCTGTTTCAAACCATAGAGGCTATTTTTTGACATGCATACCAAATTTTCTTTCCCTAAATCTTCATCTACTACAAGTGCGGTTGCCATCTCCCCCCCAAAAAAAAAAAAGTGTGGTACACTCATTCTTTCTACTAGAACTCCACAAAAAGTCTTACCTTGGAGCATCTACTTCCAACTACTTCATCTTTCAATTTGTAGACTCACTTGTTGTGTAATCCTCTTTTTCCATCGGGTAACACTGTTAAATCTCAGGTATGATTTGACTCTAAAGACTCTATTTCATCATCCATGGAAAGCTCATACTCCCTTGAATCTTCAACTTGAGCGACCTCCTCAAAATGTTCTATTTCATCACTATGAATTTGCAATAAAAAGTGTAATGAAAGTGAATACATGTGTACTCATCGTATCACTCTGATGGATTTTTGACTTCAGTAGCATGTGACCGAGAGACTTCCTGTGCTCTATCTGGTTAAGCATTTTTTTCTTCTTCCTCCTGGTTATCAATGTCTTCTATCTTAACATATTTAGACTGTTAGAAGTAACTGACAGAAAATCTTGAGTTTTATTTTTTTTTCTTGTACAACTCCATTTCATTAAAAGTGGCATTCATATTTCTGATGAATCTTTTATTATGATAATCTCATAGCTTTTACTCAAACTTATGTAAGCCATATCCAATGAATGTTTCACTTAACAGGTTTCAAATCAAGCATACCTGAACCATGTATCGACATGAACATATGCAGAACACCTAAATACTTTTAAATGAGATAGATTTACTTCCTTGTCACTCTAGGCCTCTTTACGTGAGCCTTCCTTCAAAGGTATTAATGAACCACAGTTAATTAGATAAACAATTGTGCTTACTTTTTTAGCCCAAAACTATTTTGACAAGTCTGCGTGCAGCCTCATGCTCCTTGCAAGCTGCATGATTGTTCTATTCATATACACAGCTACTCCATTTCGTCATGAAGTTCTTGGGATAGTGAACTGATGTTTGCCTCCTTTACAGCACAAAAAAATTTGAATTTCTGATCATGACACTTACCCCAAATATCTGATCTGAGACATTTTAACTTCAAGCCTATATCATTTTTAACATGGCCTTCCACTTCGTAAACACTTCCATACAATTTTAGTGTGATAATTAAAAAAGATGATAAATAGCGGAAACCTCTAATAAAGTGAACTGCAGCAGATCAAGAATTTAAAATAATATTATATGATTCTAAATATTGAATTGTAAAAGAAGTACTTAATATATACATTGTGTGCCTGGCAAAAAGGAATTTTGAGACGGATGTGGGCAAAATGATGAAAAATAAATTACAAAACATTTATTTCAAAGAAAATGTTGAAGTGACATCATTTGAAGATGAAAATTTACCAAATAAACTTTGATGAATTTATAAATGTGCTATAAAAAACAAAGAATAAAAATTGACAAACATGGGGTTATTTGAATAAAAGTTAATCAAACAATTACAAAAAATAGGTTAACACATAAGCTATCACTCAACAAGGAGAATTGAAAATTAATAATCAATATTGCCAAATCAAAATAGTTAGGATGAAGTTAATGATGATGAATGAGTCTCAAATTATCCAACATATAAATTTACATAGAATCTATCTAAAATTTTGAGCTCTAAAAACAACAATTTTATATAAATTGTTCAAGCGATAAATAAATAAAAATAATTTGCAGAATTCTTTAGAATTTTAAGCCAAAAATGCCCACATGTAGGACAACTACTTGAAGTCCTTACAAGCTATTCAATAGTTTTTCTATATGATTCCAGCTGAATATATTTTAACAATGCATTATATTTTGATGCATAAAATAAAAGGACCCGGATGCAGCTCGCTTGCTTATGGAGCTATGATGGAACTAGGACCATTCAGAGTAAACAGTGATGGAAAAACTCTCCAAAGAAATATTTATGCATGGAATAATGGTAAGTGCTGCTACTTCGAGACAAAATATCTTCATTAATTAAAGTCTCGAGATTATGATCTTAATTATGTTATTTTTATAATATCACAATACGTGCAGTGGCAAACGTAATCTTCTTGGAATCTCCTGCGGGTGTGGGTTTCTCATACTCGAATACGACGTCGGATTATGATAAGAATGGAGACAAGAGAACTGCTGATGATTCCTACACATTTTTAGTAAATTGGATGGAGAGATTTCCACAGTACAAGAATAGAGATTTTTTCATAACTGGCGAAAGTTATGCTGGCCATTATGTACCTCAGCTTGCCTACACGATTCTTATGAGAACTAAGACCGCATCTGGAAAAGCTATTAATCTCAAGGGAATCGCTGTAAGTATCAACTAACTGTATTGTATTTTACAATTTGGTTCTTTCTTCAATGAGTTAATTCAATATCTATAGTAGTTTACACGACAATGAAAAGAAGGTTTTTCAATATCAAACTTAGGCTGATAATACTAAAAGGAAATTGAAATAGATGCTTAGGATAATAAATGAGAAATTAAATAATACAAAAAGTTACATAGAAAGGTAGTGGAACCATATTGGGTAAACGAAAGACCCATGGTGTCTTCGATCCTAATGGCATCAGTGTCAACATTAGAGTATGATCATGAGGTTTAGGGTTGAGGGGATCGTGGCTCGAACACCATATAATGGATTTTGAAATAATGATTTGTTTTCTTATTGAGTTGTTGAATATTTATAAAGCTAAATGATACAATAACATAGTGATTTTTAAATTCAAAGTTAGGCCAAAAACTCCATAGCTAATATTGTTGTGTGTCGGAAGATCCACGGCGTTAGGGTGATTATTTATCGTCTTAACTTTGCACGAGGATCCAACACATTGATAGATAATAATAACGAGCAGCATGAGGAGACGCCAATATTTTTTACGTAAAAAGCTTTGGAGTGGGAAAAAATCACAGGGTCTAACCAGTCAAAGTAATACATTATATAATTATTAATATATAAGTATACTCATCTCTTGAATTGAAAATTATGAAATTATGTTAGAAGTTTTATTAAGAAACAATTTATTTCTGTGAGAAGTTATGAGTAATAAATATTTCCTTAGATTAAGATTTATTTCCTTTCATATTTTATATTTATTTCCTTGGACTAGGAGTTATTTATTTTTTTTATTTTAGGCTTTTCTACTTTATATTATTTTCTTTTATCTCCAAATAATTAATATGAATTGATTATTGGATATATTAATTTTATATCTTTCCTTTACATGTTATTTCTTTTTATTGTTTTTTTTATTCGATGATTCATATAAGAATTATTTATACCCCCTTTCAAATCAATAAAATAATTCTGCTTAATTATGTGTTATTTTGAATTTCTATATAGCATCAGAGTCAAATTCTCTATCCTAGTCGTCGTTCCTCCCTCTATAGCCACCACACTCCCTTCCTGCCATTCTCCTTGCAGGATGGGAGGGAAGCTTTCTCTCCCTGCAAGCTGCAATCCGTCGGGGAAGATCCCTGAAAGTCCTCCAGACAATTCACTTCCTTCTTGGTTTGCCAAGCCGGGAGCTGTGACTCTGCCGAACTTTAGAAAGCGCGAGAGTTTCCCCTTCCAGCTGAAAGCTCGACCTTACAGCTGGATTTTCTCACCAATAGCACAGATCCGGGGATTCAGATTTACTCATGTTGTCGGTTCTCTCCCTGCTTACCAACTTGTTGCCAGTGTTTGGTTAGTGACTCCCTTATTCCAACAACCCCAACCACTTCAAACTCTGCAATAGCAACAAACATCTTTCTCCTTCTTCCGCCAACAACCACAACAATAATTTCATTTTTTTATTTTTTTTAAACCAGAACAATTTTATTGATAAGAAAAAAGGTATTTAAACTAAACCCAATTACAATAGGCATAATAATGGAAAACAATAAAAACAGAATAAAATAAATAATAAAAAAAATAAAACATAATAATGCAAAAGAGAAAAAATATGATTCAGACTTAAAATCAAATAATAAATAATAACGGCATAGGGATAGTCGTTATAATACAATAACCCTCACATCAATCCTTAAAAAGAAAGACAAAATAAATAATTAGAAAAAAAAAAGATGTACCGTCTAATATCTCCAATAATCAATTCATATTAATTATTTAGAGATAAAAAAATATAAAATAGGAAAGCCTAAAATAGGAAAGGAATTAAGTCTCAGTTCAAGAAGATAACTCTTAATTTAAGGAAATAAATATAAAATATGAAAAAAAATAACTTTTAATCTAAGAAAATAATTTATTCCTCATAACTTCTCACACAAAGAAATCATTTCCTAATATAACTTCTAAACTCTCACTCAAGCAGTCAACCCTCAAATATCTACATGTTCATTCTTTTTGAAGATTAATTCCATCCCTAATGCACTCTTCAAGTAGCTCGGAATCTGATACACTACATCCATATAATCCTTCCTTGGATTATGCAAGTAGTGACTCACCATGCTCGCTGCAAAAGAGATGTCGGGTTGAGTGTGACACAGATAGTTCAAACAACCCACCAATCTCTAGTGCCTCTCACGATCAACTAGTTATCCTGCCCCTACACTCAGCTTGACCTTCTGATCAACTGAAGAGACAACATATTTGCAACACAATATGCTTATTTCTATGAGGAGACCTAGTATATATTTTTGATGGGACAAGAACATCCCTCAGGTGCACGAGCCACTTCAATCTCAAGAAAGTATTCAAGCTATCTAATATCCTTCAGCTCAAATTCATTACCTAATCTTACCTTTAGTGAGCAATCTCTGTTTCATCATCACCAGTGATAATGATGTCACCAACATACACAACACATCTAGTTATGTGGCATTCATGTTGTCAAAAGAATATTGTATTGTCTGCATTGATCTGGTGATATCTCATATCCACTGTAGTATTTTTAAACTTGTTGAACCAAGCTCAAGAAGACTATTTCAAGCCATACAGTGACTTCCTAAGCCTATTGTCAGTATTATACCAAATCCTGTTGGTGTCTCCATACATATCTCCTCCAGTAACTCACCATGAACAAATGCATTCTTCACATTAAGCTGGTGTAACCTCCACCCATCTTTCAATACCAGTGAAACCAATATCCTCACTGTACTCATCTTTGTTATTGTGCAAATTTTTTATCGTAGTCAATACTATATGTCTAGTTGTACCCATTCACCACCAGTCGTGTTTTTTACCACTCCATCTTTCCTTCTAGAGTTTGTTTCACTGTGATGATCTGCTTGAACCCAACTACATTTTCCCCTATTGGTAGTGGCCCTACCTTCCAATTTTCGTTCTTATCAAGAGTCATAAGCTCTTCATGCTTAGCTGCTTTCCACTTGAGATCCACCTTAGCAATCTACCGATACTTGGGTATAGAGACAGCGTCCAAAGATGCAATAAATACTCAATGTAAATGTAATATGTTAGAATATGAAACAAACTTTGCAATGTCTTTTTCCCACCCAAAATAATTGGGAGGATTTCACGCGTTGCTATGAGAGGTCCTCCTTAAAGTTAGGGGGTTAAAAGGAGGAGAAATCATATCACCAGAAAGCTCTGAGTCGAAGGTGGATGGTGTATGTATTTGAAGTGTCGGGGAGAACAAGGACAAAGAACTGGCTGTCATAAGCGGCACTGTAGACATAGTTCCCTTATTTGCTTTCCTCTTCAAGTATACACTCTTAGCTCACCTTCAGTATCAATATTATCACCTATGGGTTCACTCTTCTCATTTTCTAGTTCCTTAGTTGATTCTTCCCATATAACAAAATAAGGCACTACTCTCACCTGTACCACTCTCTCAACATTGCTAGTTACCCCCCTTGCTCATATCTCCAGTATCTGGAAAATAACTGAAGGGTAAGATCACCTTCTGAGTGTAGTTCTTTTCAAATTCTCTAATTGACACATCCATGCACACAAATAGTATCGCCTTTATCGGGCGCCAGTAGACAAACCCCTTTTTGAATAGCGGAATAATCTTGGAAGACACATTTCATTGCTCTAGCATTCAATTTCTCTACTGATGGCATGTTATCATCTATAAAACATACACAAAAAACCATAACAAAAACCTGCAATGGAAAGATCCTGTCATTATCTCCTTTCAACATCTGACAAGGAGACATCCAATCCAATACACTCGAGGGTATCCTATTGATAAATTGAGCAGTTGTCAAAACTGTTTGTCCCACAAGTACTTTGAGATATTCATTGTGGTAATCATGCTTCAAGCTACCTTTAGAATGTGTTTATTCTTCTTCTCTGTCACTCTATTTTATGCCAGTATTTATGATCATATTGTTTGATGTTGTATCCCTTGGCCGGATAAGTATTTCCTAAATAATTTGTTGGTATACTTTATTATATTATCAAACCTCAAAACCCTCACTAGTGCATCATATTGAGTATGTATTGTCTCCTGGAAGTCTATGAAGCATATAAACATATCACTCGTATTTTTCATCAAATATAACCAAGCAATACATGAATATCAATAAACAAATATTACAAAAAATTGATAACCATTAATAGAACTTATAGAATAAGATCCCCATATATCAAAATGTATCAAGTAAAAATGAACAAAACTTCTATTCCTAGAACTGATATAAAAGCTCTTAATAAGCTTGTCAAACTCATAAGCATGACAAACAAGATTTTAATTATTTTCCCTTTCATACAAAAATAAAAAAACCACTTAATGTGTCTGTGATGTAGCAACACCACATCCTCCACGCTCCTCTCAAATTCTACTACTCCAGCACTATTTAATATGCATGTAAAAGCTGAGTCTATCCCCTTTCGGTCCAAGTAGTAGAGTCCATTATGTCATGTACTAGTTCCAAATGTCTAGCCCGTCCCTTTCTCTCGGAAGATCATCTTAGGAATATCAAAATAAATAAGACATTTTAGTTGTAAAATAATGACATTATTGGATAAATGACTCGTTAAAAAAGAAAGAGCATACAAAATATTGTCATATAATTAGTACCTCTAGCAGCATTCTTACCAACTACAAGCTATATTGTAACAGCAGTCGTCTGGATGTTCTCTGGTACTGTTAGGGGAGTATAGGAAGAAAATTATCTAGAAACACATCATACGTCTAGATGCACTAGAATTTACTATCCATTAAGTGGCAATACTAATCCTTGATGATGACTGGTTAGAAGCATACTCAGTCTCATCTCCAGTTGTATTATACTTCCTCTTCAATAACTTCAGACACCCATGATCGTCATTGGTAAAAATCACACCGGTCTCTCCCTCCTACTCTTTTACCATAGATTTGCCTAGTAAACTCCTTTCCCATCTTTTCAACCACCACGGCCTCCACCCTATCCACGTTTGCAAGCCTCTCCCCCCTTACGTGGCATAGGATAGGTCTTGCTCAGATGCTCAACTTTACCATAGTTGTAGCACATGTGAGTCTCCCCATGGACACCTATCATACCTGAGCTCGAGACAATCAAACTTGATAACACACTCGGAAGTCCACTCAACTCGGAGTGCAGCTTCATGCGACTCTTCTGTATTATTGCAGTAATAGCCTCATCTAGCAAATGAATAGTCACCTGAGCTAGGAAGACTTATCTCCTCTGATCAAAGATAGGGTTGAGATGGGCCAGAAACTGCATAGTCCTCATTTGTGTGATCATCTCCCCTTTCTAGCATTCTAAATCGCCACAACTCAACGACGGTGAGAAGTGATCAAGATCTACCCACAACCGCTCCAGATCTATGGAGTATTTCTGAATCAATCTATCAGCATGTACCACTGTTTTATCTCATGTTAAATCTGGAACACCCTCATGTAGTTCTCAATTTCAGCATAAATCTTCTTCAGCTTTGCCCAGATGTCCATCAACTTTTGAATGTCATCTACTGAGGAAGAAATTGATCAAACTATTGAGTTGAGTAGCTAGGTATAGATTAAGGCATGTGTGGTCTTCCATTTATCCCCCTCAACACTGTCACTCGTTGGCTCGTCCTCAGTCAAATATTCCTTTAGTTTATTTCCTCCTAGAGCCACCCCAATCCGACGTGACCAACTTATATATGTGGTCAATCCATCATGCTTTAGATCCATGGAAAGGAGATCTAGCTTGAGTTGTCTCGAAGCACATGTTGAAGTAACTATTCCTGTCAAGATACAAGCTCTCTGCATGAACCCAACCAAACTTTCAAAACCATAGGATCTATTTTTCCTAGAAATTCCACTCCATTACCTCCTACACTATCTCCATCTTCTGTCATCCTTCATCACAAGGCTGCTCCTCCCTTGTTCGAAGAAACCACTCGTCGATTCAAAGTCCTTCTCTTCAGTCTCTACTGTTCATACAGAAGCCACTTCTATAATCCCAAGAAGTCCACTCAAGGACTTTAGTGTTGCAGATCAATCCTTAAGTCGTTGGTTCGGATTTGGCAAGTAGAACAGTGCGCGGCCAGGCCTTCATTGTTCTAATTTAGGTTGGGAACAAGAAATCGTTGGTTCACCTGTGAGACGAATTGTGACACTCAGAGAACTCCAAGAACCTTCGCCAGTTCTACACCGCGCTAGCCTTTTACCCTTGGCATCTCCTCTTCCTCGTCTCACAAATCTAGCCGCAGAGGACTCCCACATCATCGCACGCTTCTCTGGTTTCATAGCAAGAGTCGGATCGCGACACACAAATAACTCGAGAGACCATTGTTTATTCCTCACGTCCAAGCTTTTTACCCTCGATGTTTCCTCTTCCTTGTCTTGTTCTTCTCAATACAATGGTTGGCCGGAAGAGAGTAGTGGTGGTACTTAGCAGCACTGTAGCGACAGCTAGGGTTAGAGAGGGACAGGTGAGAGAGAGAGAGAGAGAGAGAGAGAGGGGGGGAGA
>NW_018164884.1:61323-99120 GCF_001263595.1 Phalaenopsis equestris
GTGCGCGGCCAGGCCTTCATTGTTCTAATTTAGGTTGGGAACAAGAAATAGTTGGTTCACCTGTGAGACGGATTGTGACACTCAGAGAACTCCAAGAACCTTTGCCGGCTACACCGCCCTAGCCTTTTACCCTTGGCATCTCCTCTTCCTCGTCTCACAAATCTAGCCGCAGAGGACTCCCAACATCATCACACGCTTCTCTGGTTTCGTAGCAAGAGTCGGATCGCGTCACACAAATAACTCGAGAAACCATTGTTTATTCCTCACGTCCAAACTTTTTACCCTCGATGTCTCCTCCTCCTTGTCTTGTTCTTCTCAATACAACGGTTGGCCGGAAGAGAGTAGTGGTGGTACTTAGCAGCACTGTAGCGACAACTAGGGTTAGAGAGGGACAGGTGAGAGAGAGAGAGAGAGAGAGAGAGAGAGAGGAGTGGAGACTAGGATTAGGCTCTTATACAAAAAAAAAAAAAATACCCAAAACCTAATCTGTAAATTCTTAACATGCCTGAAATAGGATATTACAATATTTTAAAAATAAACCCCAAGATTTTTTCAATATTCCCATTTTACTAATATGACCTTAAATAAGGTTCAATTCTCAACACTTAATCAGTTTGAATTTTCATCTGCAAGTTTGTCCATTTAAGTTGTTAGAATTTGGAGGCAGAGGAATATTTTAACGATGAAATAAGGGGCTAAATACTATGCAAGCATGTTAAATTTTATAAATTTAGCTACATTTAAATTTGCTTTCGTGTATTTCTCATGCAAGTATGAATATGAATCTGGCTATCCTATTACCAGAATTTTCCAACTTATCAAAATATAATAACCTAATTACATGAATTTTTTTAAAAATGTCAGACTCTAAATAACATTATTTCGACTAATTCTATCATTATAAATTTCATAAGCTCGTGGATGATAATCGTCCCCTCTTGTAGATTGGAAATGCCTTTGTCGACTACATAGCAAATGCAAAGGGTACTATTGAATATCTTTGGAGCCATGCACTTTTCTCAGACGAAACATACTCAGACATACAAAGATACTGCAATTTTTCAAATCGTAGTGCCTCTAATAAATGCGATCAAGCTTATGAAAAGGCGTTTGATGAAATTGGCAAAATTAGTAGATACAACATCTATTCTCCACTTTGCCATGCTTCTCCAGGACAAGCCAAGGCTGCAACTTACGTAAGACCACTACTACACCTAATTTTATTGATTTTTTTTTTTATCTTTCTTTTATCAGGAAAAAAAAAATTGCTGATCAATATAATATTATCTAAATGTTTCCTTCTTTTCGGAATTATATTAGCCTGGTAGTTTTGATCCTTGCTTGGATCACTATATGGAGACCTACCTAAACATTCCAGAGGTACAGAAGGCTCTCCATGCAAATATTATTAAATGGGAACCTTGCAGGCAAGTCAGAATGGTTTTACAGAATACTATCATAAGTGTTAATTTTCTTCAAAAAGAAAAATTATTATTGAAGGCTTGGCTTAAAATGTGTTGGAAGACATAGCATTACTCTTTTTATTTTCTTAAACACTCCTATCATTTTATATGATTCTTGTATATACAGTTTTCTCAAGTGGAATGACAGCCCAAAGACAATCTTACCAACAATCAAAAAGCTTATTGGAGCGAAGTTAAATATATGGATGTACAGGTAATGCAACTTGTGAAATGATATGCATAGTGCAGACATACAGTTTCTGGTTAAATGACATTTTACTTGTTTAAATTAAAATAAAAACTAAAATCCAAACTAAAATGTATTGTTTTCTTAAAGTGGTGATTTAGATGCAGTGGTTCCAGTAACTGATACTAGATATTTCATCAAGATGCTTGAACTCCCAGTGAAGAGTAGATGGAAAGCATGGTACCAAGATGATGAGGTAATATTCGTTTTGTATTGCAAATTCAGATGGATTAAGACACAAATAAATGTTTAATAGGAATCATATCCTAAGCCTTCAAACATCTGTGTTACTTACTTAAAAATGATTAGAGAGTCTGATTCAGAGAATGGAGAATGAATTGATGGTATATGGTGTCAGGTTGGAGGTTATGTAGAGCAATATGAAGGATTGACACTAGCAACTGTAAGAGGGGCAGGACACCAGGTTCCATTTTTTCAGCCTAGAAGAGCTTTGGCGATGATCACCGCATTTCTCCAAGAGAAAGTTCCCGCTTAATATGACGCAACCTTTTTTTTTTCTTGAGTTCTTAGTTTGAATAATGTCCTGATTAATTTAGTCATGTTCTGGCTATGTTATCCAACTTCATGGATATTGTTGTGGGACAAAGAATCGTTTAAGATTTGTTTGGAATAACGTTAATTTATATTGGCATATTTTGTTATTTTGAGTATCAATTAACTAATACAAATATGCCAAACAGTTCTAGCCCAACTGATATGTTCGTTGGTTCCAAAAGTAGATGTTACAAGTTCAAGTCCAACTTGTGATCATCCCTAATTAATTTCTATAGCTTCCTATGTGGAATTCAATCAGTAGTTAGCCTAATGTGGTCCTTAATGGTAACTGGCATCATCCTACTAACAGGATTTGTGCAATCCCCACAACACGCGAATCAGAAGAAGCATTCTGAGAATGAGAAGATATCTCTATCGTTCACCTGTTATGAGAAAACAATGGAAATGTAAAAATTCACACGACAATAATTAAATACAAAAAAATTTAAGCGGCTCAACGTTGAATTGATTCACCTATGTCAATGAGGAGGAAGATTTTACTAACACCGGATTGGAGAAAGAAAAAAATGACTTCGTGTTACAACTTCTGCACTTCTCACCATAACTCTCTCATGAACCCTAAATCTCTTTTATAAAGAAGAATTGGGGCATACAAGCAAATAAAGCCAAAATGCCAAATTGCTCCTAGGGCGGCCCTAATCGAGCCGGGTATATCATAGTTGGAACTTGGCTTGATATAATTATAAGTCGTCAATTTCGGCATGAGCTTTTATTGAGTTTTCATATATTGTTCAAGCTTGACTTATTTAAATTTTTGAATGTTTGGACTTCATTTGTTTATGACAAAAGAACGAGTATTTAAATGAGCGAATGAAAGAGCTAGAAATTCAAAGGTGTATCTAAATTTTCATACAAAAAATTCAATAAATAAATTTACAAATTTAATCTCATTTATTAATTTATTGATTATAAACTCTAAATTCTATGACAGCTTAAATCTCGTTTCTCCTCCATTTTGCCCTAAATCCCTCGCTTGGTGAATGTTTAATAGCGTGATTTGTATAGCATTTAAGCATGACTTAACCTAAATCCTACCAAGCAACTAAAAATGACAACTTTAAAACCTACAGAAACTTAATATTGAGTATTTATACATCACATATGATGCAAGTTATCATTGAGCTATCAACAAATGGGTTAATTTTCTAGTTAATTAAATTGTATTTCAATAATAAATCATATATGATACGAACTATTATCAAATATTTAACAAGTTACTTGTTGAATAACAAACGATTTTGTTCATTAACATAAGTCTGGCAATGTTCATGTTTAGTTCATTGAAGCTTCGAATTTTTAAAAATTATTTAAGTTTGTTTATTTACTAATTTGAACGAATATGACCGAGCCTTAATCGAGCAAATTTCGAGTTATTTATCGAGTACATTGGTTCATTTACAGCCCCAATTACCCCATATTAAAATAAAAATGTCATAAATATAGCAATCGTCACCTCATCTCTTACTCCCAGATAAGTGAGTGAGAGATGATCAAATGAGCTTCAAACTCCAATTTAGCAGTGTAAAAAATGTTGTCTACGTACCCCCCCCCCTCTCTCTCTCGAAGGGATAAAGCCTCGCGTAATTCTTCAAAATGTCTGAATGGGCAATCAATCTGAAGCTTGGATGTTCACTAAACTCTTACAGTATGTGTACTTTTAAACTGACAGTATCTTCGTGAAGATTTTCGTTGGATTATCTTTTGTATTTATCTTCTTCAACAAAACCTTATCGTACTCAACTATATCTCAAATAAAATAGTACCTCACATTAGTGTGTTTGGCACCAGCATAATGAACTGGATTTGTAGCTAAGAACATCGCACTATGACTGTCACAGAATACTGTCGGATACTTTTGATCAACTCTCAAGTCATCCAATAGATCTTGCATCCATATCGCTTCCCTCATCGCCTCCTTGATTGTTATGTACTCAGCCTTTGTATTACATAAAACAACAATAAATTGAAGAACCGACCTCCAACTGACTGGACATCCTGTCAATGTTAATAAATAGTCTGTCATAGATTTTCGTCAATCCATATCATCTGTATGGTCTTAGTCAGTGTAGCCTATACACAGATCTGCAATAGATAACTGTCTCTCAAATACCAAGCCAACGTCAATAGTATCCTTCAGATCCTCTGAATACTCTTCACACACTGTCAATACTTCCTTTATGGATCATGCAAGAATCGGCTTACAACACCAACTACTTGTGTAATGTCTGTTATGATACAAACAATGACACACATCAGACTGCTCAATGCACTAGTATAAGAAACCATATCTTTCCTTTCCTGATCATATTTAGGATCCCAATTTGAACTCACCTGAAAGTAAGATGCGATGGGTAGACTCACCACTTTGCTTGAGTCATCAATCCCAAATTCCTCCAACACTTTCTTAACATAAGCTTCTTATAAGCCAAATCTTTCCAGTTATCTTGTCTCTAAGAATCTTCATGCTAAGATTTCGGTGAGCTTGACCCAATTCCTTCATTTCGAAATGTTTGGATAATTGTTCCTTCACCCTATCAACCTCAATCTGACTAGTGCAATCAAAATATATTCTATATATAAAAGTAAGTTAATGAACTCACCATTGGCAAAATTCTTGAAATATGCACAATGATTTATCTGACTCCTTGTGTACTCATGTCCCCTCATAAACTAGTCAATTTTTTTATACAACTTTCGTGGTGACTGCTTCAACCCATACAAAGGCTTGTCAAGTTTGTAAACTAAGTATTTTGACGCTTCAGATCCAGCAGCTGCAAGATGTAGATCTCCTCTTACAATTTCTCTTGTATCGTTTCGTGTTACAAGTGTTAAGAGAACACTAATTGAAGGATGTTTGACCACTAGAGAGAACATCTTGTCGTAATAAACCACTTTTAGTTGTGCAAAGCCTTTTTTCATTAATCATATCTTATACCGCACATCAGCTCTATAAGATCCTTCTTTGCATACATACACTCGCACCTGATAACTTTCCTTCCCAAAAGAAACTTCACCAACCTCCAAGTACCATCTTTCTGAAGAAAATCCATCTCTTCATCAATTGTCACTCTCCAAACATCACAGTTTGGAGGGTGATAATTCTTTATAATGACAATAATTTTTGTTCCTATGGTTGAAAGTGCAAATGCAATGTAATCCCTCAATCAAACTGGTTTTGGGACATTCTGATGTCTGATCCCGCTCCTAGCAATAAAGTCTTGAGTAGGAGTCTCATCCTCAGCATATGCTACCACCTCCTCGTAAGCACTATCAACAGATACCTCCTGAGCTGCAACTGAATCAGGTCTCTGAAACAGATTGGACTAACTCAATGGAACTTTACACCTGCATTGAGTCCCAATTTTTCAACAAATTTGTCTCGTCGAATGTAACATCTCTGCTAACAACAACCTTCCTTTTTTACTGATCATATATTTTGAAGCCCCTAACTTCACTTCTGAAGCCAATGAAGGTCGCTTTCATTGCTCGTGGTTCTAGTTTACCTTCCTGCACGTGGTTGTAAGCTGGATAACCAAATAATCTCATGTTCACATAATCTCTAACAGGATTTCCTAACCACATCTCCTTTAGGTTCTACTTCCTAATAGTTGCAGAAGGCAGACATGCACTATGTGACAAGCATAATCCATAGTTTCGACCCAATAGAATCTATCTGACCCAGCATTGAATAATATATATCAAACTTTTTCCACCAAAATTTGGTTCATCCTCCCTCGTTCTATAGTGATGTCTATCGAACAGTGAAGTGGTGAGTCACAGCTCTCTGGCAATCTTACAAGAATGCATCTGAAGTGTATTCACCCCCATTTTCATAACATTGTCAAATAAAAATAAACACATCACTAAATAATAAGTAGCATGACTATCAAAATTAAAAAAAAAACTATTAAAATAATAATCAATAATAAGATAATATTATTTTTAAAATACAGATGGTTCATTTTACAAGATAAGTCATCTTCTAGAGAAACTCTCCACGTCCGATCAATCTCGGTGGTGGAATCTTCCAGCCCATATGTCCACCTAAAGTAGCAGTTTTCTATGATTCTTATCGAGCACTTATAAAATTATCTCCCGTAGTTTTGTCGCTGTCACGAAGTAAAAATGAAACATTATAATTTGTAGTGGCAGTGCAATGCTCTTTAGGTACTGGAAATCCTCGAGCTCATCTTTCCTGAAGGGTTAAAAACATAACATTATATATAACACTAGCAAAAATTAATACTTGAAGTAATCAATTAATTTTTTATGCAACAATGAGATCTCAGTGAACATAGAATATAAACCAACGAATTTGTTACCACCAGAAGAAAACAGACCTTATTAAAAAAGGGTTATTTGTTGTCTTTAACCCACTTAATATCAAACTCGTGTGTGTCACTTATGCATATCACCTAGAAAAGAAATCATTCAGAAGAACCTCAAAAACTATAACACTAAAAATTGAGAAAAACTTGGTTGTTTTTATTTGTATTTTACATGTGACACCAAACAATGGTGAAATAAAGTCATCTAGAAGATTTCATAAGGTTGAATGTCTCATCATATAACTCTAAAACCCACAAAAAAAAATACATGCAACATTTAGGAAACATATAATACCCACGGTTGCCTCATCTGTCATCCAAGTGAAAAAAAAATACACGCATAGGGAAAAGAAGTATACATTACTCGAAAAAAAAATTTGATACCGTAAATATCATATGCATAAGAGAAAAATATACATGGTCGCCATCACCTCCACACACCAACCAAGTAATCATTTATATTTCCAAGTCACTGCATGTGCAATCAACACCACCACATATATTCAACCCACAACATAAACAGAAAAGAGCAAACATAAAATCATAATCCAACATCAACCAAAAAGCACCCCCTGTTTCTAAGTCATTCTAATCAATACTAACACATTTTCGGCCAGCATCAATAACATAAAAGGGCATTTGCAAGATAAAAAATCACAACATTTATGTTAAAGGTAGAGAATGCTGAAACAGAGGCAGAGCAAATGATTAAAACCACTGCATGAAAAAGAACCACTACGCAAAAGGCAGAATAAATGATCCAAACAGAATAAAAAATAAGAGAGAGGAGGAGAGAACTCATCTCAATAGTTAATTCAAAGAAGCGAGAAGAAAGAGGCAACACTTATCTGTAAGAATTGCGAGAGAGATTGAAGAAGAGAGAGAGAGAGAGAGAGAGAGAGAGAGAGAGAGAGAGAGGAGTTAGGGCAAGAATCGCGAGAGAGGCAACCTTGTGAGGATTGCGAGAGAGAGGAACGTTAGAGCAAAACTCGCGAGAGAGAAAGAGGCAGTGGGGTAACGCGAGAGTAGCTCTGTCACAAAAAAAAAGGAATGTGAGTGTTTCTATTCATTTTTTCTCTCGTTTATTTTTCGAAAGAGTCGTCAGCATGTAGATCGCCATATACTTCCATTCTCCAAAATAAATCTCACTTTTGAGTCATATGAATGACCCAGAGATGCGAGAAACCAGATAATATGGACATATGACAAATACGACAAATAAGATAAAAAAACAAAACGTTAAGAGCATATGTGTGATAAACTTTGTAAGGATATGTTAAGTATGTCTACCTAAACAAGATCAGACGAAGGCACCTTGGACCAGTATCCACAACAAATATATACATTAATCATAACCAGAGAGTCAGGTGTAAGTGCATGTTGTGATGTCAAAAGCACTTCCAAGGAAAAATATCTCATTTGGTTAATTACATCTTGAGGGATGCCCAAGAATACTCCCGATAAAAGGGGTTTCATTTGTATTATCGTGAATTTGAAGAAATTTCTTACAAAATGAGTGGTTATTCCATATGGGAAATCCTCGATGTTTCAAAGCTCAAGCTAAATCATCGGGCAAATAGTAGCTCTCACATCCCAAATGGGTGACAGCTCATTAGCATACAAGGCCTACGGAACAACCATAATCAGCTTGACTGGGGCATCCCAACACATCAAAGCATGTCAGAGCCAAAAAGACAGAGGACAAATCGTTGTACCCTAATTGAGCGACAACTTATTGAAATCAGACCATCAAAACAATACCAACGAAGTCAATGAGCGACAGTGCCTAACAGGGGTAGTCAAAAAAATTGGGGAGTAATCCCTAGAAGGTAGAGGCAGTCGGGTCAGGGTACCACCGACCCGTCACCCCAAGCTAATAAAACCCTAAGTGTACTTGGTCGTGAAGGTAGTCGACCCAACACATTTAGAGATCCCCGGTCTTCAATCCGTGAATTGCGTCGTCTGCAGGGACCTTGATAGCCTTAAGGTCGGAGGAACAAAATTCTATATTATGATTATCAGCTGGAGCTCCAAGAGATGGGACTTATATCCGCCGAAATGGCGAGGACGCCGCATGAAAGAAATAGAGATAGAGGTTCTATTACAAAGTTGGAAACGCTCCAACAAAAGAACTTATACCTCATCTAGGTCGAGAGTCTTCTAAAAACCTAGGCGCACTAGACAACCTCCTAAGTAGAAAAATGTATGTTGGATCAGTCGGATTGAAGAAGTACGGAAGCTCCTCCTTAAGACATGCAGATGTATATGCAATTATCTAAAACATTCCTTAATTATTGTGAAGATCATATTATATGACTTGGATGATATCTATGCTATGCAAATCATTTTAAAATCAGCCCGAAAAACATGCAATCAGGTAAAAACCGGTTTTGAAAATCTTAAATCATTTAATCTTAAATTTTAATTTATTTTGAATCTTTCATTATTTTTTTTTAAGTAGAAGATTAATAAATTTTAGGATCTTTAATGAGCCTACATCATATTTTTCGTATAATCCCAGTTTCAAAAAAATAAACAATAGAAGACAATCCATGCATGCAAACACTCAACAAAAGAGCAAAACACTCAAAAATAATAAGAGGTCAAAACGTCATTGGTCGATGACATTTCAGGAAAGCTGTAAAAGCGATCGGACTCCACATATAAATGTCTGATCCAAAGTCTATACAAAATTGTAAAATTCAAACTTAAGGCACAGAACACGAGCTACCGCTCCTAGTCTTCGTCATGTGGTTCGATGCGTCATCCGCCTCGAAACGCATGCTCATACCTTATTTCTGATACAGACACCATCTAAAAGCTCTATCAAATACATATAAAAGAGTAAATAAAACTCGAACTACAGGAAAACAAGTGCTAACGGAGAAAGTCATGCAACGCAAAAAAAGGTCATGTCTTATAATTGGGGGTGCTAAAATGCACTTGCAAGCAAAAGATTAGAAATAATTACTTGCTCTCCATAGCAGCACCTGTGTGTTTATGCACGACACCCTGCAGAAAAACGCCTTTATAATATCATGCACAACTAGAACCAAGCACACTAAAAAGTACAAAAGGCGACGCATGATTAACACAAAGCAACACAGCACAGAACAATAGTCAGAGGCGTAAAAAAAAAAACTACCTAACATCCTAAATTCTAGTCTAAGAGATAATTTAACGAGAAAGTGTCATAATCAACATCTAAGTGCAAGGTAAGTCTTTAAGTAATGAATGACCTTGACGGGGACGGCTTGTCAGCCCCGCTTTACAGACTGAAGGGATCAAAAGGTTGTCATCCAAGATGGATTTTGAAAAAGGGGTGGTTGACAGCGACTTTTTTATATACAAAAAAATATAAGAATTTGGCACCGCTACTAGAAGATTTAAATCTCCGACAACTGCGTCAAAAACTCGACAGTGACTATTTTAAATACCTAAAAATACAAGAATTTAACACCACTACTAGAAGATTTAAATCTCCGGCAACGGCGCCAAAAACTTGATGCGACTTTTAATATGCAAGAATTTATGATCCCAGATTTATATATTTATAATGATTTTGTAAAGTCACAATATTTCAAACGCAAGTATATGTATCGCTCAAGTAATACAGGGCTCTAGTGGAGTCCCATTTATCGATCCCACAGGGAAGCGAGGTAAGAGGTCCTAAGTTAAATTCTAATTTATTACTATTAGTCCTTAATTTGGAAGTGCGATTTAAGAAATTTTACTAACAGATACTCATAAATGTAAATCTTAAGTTTAACACAACTAATAACTACTCCTAAATACAAATATTAATTCTAAAGACAACCCTTTTTGGATGAATTGGTTTGGAGAATTTTGATATATTAAAAACTACTATTCTTATGTAATGAATTGGATAATATAAAGGAATAAGATGCATTAAATATTGTATGTGTCAAATATGAGCAATCATATTTTTTACCCTTTGGTCCAGACATAAAGAACATTGACTAATCCTATGCTTGTTTACAGAATCCGTGGCTAGGCTGGGAGGATACCGGCTCTCACTTCGGAGCTCCCACGTTCCCCTCGCCTGAGGGCTATCATCTCCGCTTCAGTTTCCAAACCCAAGGTCCAAATTGGGAATTTTAGTCTGTCACCTTAAAATCTTCATTTCTACGCTCATCAAAGTATATTTCTCTATTTATTTGCACTGAACTCCCATGAATGTCACCATCCATGGAATTTGAATGTGGTTCCACTTTGTTGAGAATTACATCGCTCTTTCATATCAATGAAATTACAACAAATTTTAACATTACAACGGGTCATTGTTATAATGTAAATGAAGTGCAAGAAAAATTCATCACATTTATAATTAAATCTTCTTCTAACAAGCATCCCAAAATCCTAAACATGAATTCTGCTCATTTCAAAAGAAAAATAAAGTGAAAACAATGACATAATCTTCTCATATCACTATTTCCAAAGAAGAAGAAAAAGTAAGAGAAGTTCATCACAAAGCACGAAGAAAATACAACGGAAATTTCATTTAACCAAAGCAAATTCACTAAATAAGTGTTTACAAAAATCAAAAAATAATAAAGAACACAATACTTAATTTTTTCCCTTTGAAAGAAAGACGAATATCTCTCCCACAAAGTCTTCCGCCAATCCGTGTAATACTAGAACATCTCCTTACAAATTCTTTCAAAATCTCCTCTCCAATCTCTCCAAAATGATAGAAATCTACATTTCTACTCCTATTATAAAAAATCATAAACTTTCTCCATACTTTTCCTAACATTCCTCTCACAAAAAACTCTAAAAATCGCCACTTTTCTAACTTAAATTCGTTCTTTTAAAGTGTAGAGATGAAGTTTGAAGAGTTGCCACCAGAATTCTTTCAAAAAAAGTCTAAATACGTTGAATTTCGGCTCATAACCGCCAAAAGTCGGTCCATAGTTATCCCGGGCGTCGTCGAGGGGCCCCAGGGCGGTGGCGGGGCGCGAGGGCGCCGTCGGCGAGCTTTTCTGTCATTTTTCGGTCTTCTCGGGTAAATCTCTCCGTCAGCGCTGTTTTGGACGCCATCGGCAAGCAGACTGCGCAGCTCCAACTGCGCAGCTCCAGCAGACTGCGCAGCTCCACCGTTTGGCTCTGTTTTAGCTTTGTTTCGCCCCATTTCAGTTGTGTTGTGTTCCTAATAGATAACCTTACAAAATAAGCATGAAAACAACTATTCTTTAAAGTGTAATTTTATTCAAAAATATGTAAGAAGTGTAAAAGAGATTAAACATCGAAAGACTTGTAGAAAAGTGGCAGGACAAAATTTCATTTCTTGCTCGTTTTTGCTCCAAATTGCACCGTTTTTGTTTCTTTTCTCCAAAAGTCAATTTCTTGTACCGAAAAACCAAAAACATGCAAAATATCTTCCTTTAAAGTGCAATATCATTAAAATTAAGCATAAAATGTATATGAAAAATCAAACATTTTTTAGGCGAGTCAGTGTTTAGCCTTACATATAGCTCAGTTTACTATGCGCTTAATTTTTAAAATTTCACTGATATAATAAGTAGAAAAATATATTTATTTTAATTTTAAATAAGAATCATTAAATGTGGACTCATAACATGCAGGATGACACGAGTTAGATATATTTGATACTTAGCACAGTATACTCGTGTCAATCCTGACTATCTTAACTCACATTGCTAACTTGGGCCAACTTGACAAACAATGCTCGTTAAGGCATCGCGACCGACCCAGAATCACCCACCTACCGAGCCTAATTCGCTATTCATGCATGAATGCAAATGCAAATATATACAGTAATATGACAGAAATGATAAGTATGTTGTGGAAGCAGTGATCTGAAATGATGAGTATGTGAAGGGACACTCAAAGTGTAGCCCAAGCAAATGATAAAGACCATGCAAGATGTCATGCAAAACATATAGCACAAGAGATGTTGTGCTCGGTCGACTAGGGCATATGAAGTCACTAACGAGAATTCACCTTACCCCAATAATGACCAAGCACACACACAAAAGGCAAGCACATACAGGGTATAGTGCAAAACGCAAGCAAGCAGTCAAACTTATGCATATACGCAACATGCACTATGCAGGTGATCGATCGATCGGGGCGGAACGGTCAGTGGAAGCAAAGTGAAATGTTGACCAAATAGGGGGCGGCCTGCCGAAGCAGAGTGAAACACTGATCGGGTCGAGGCGGTCGATCGAGACAGAGTGAAACATCGATCGGGACGGAGAGGTCGATCAAGGCAAAATGAAATGTCGACCGAGCAGGGGCGACCAGTCGAGACAATTTGCTAATGCAAACATGCTCCAAGCAATATGCAGTGCAATCGAATGCAAACAAACATGATTGATAGCGGACTGTGCTAGTACTAACGCCTCACTTAGGAACTTAAAGATTTTGACACTTAGATGTGCGGCATAGCCGTCACTTGCCTTGCCAAGGCATATGTGGAGTTTCTCCTCGAGAAGTGAGCTAACTATAAAGTTTTTCTCATTTTTCACGACCGAGCAGGTGGTCTAACGCTGTCATGAAATGGGCTAGCTACAATTTTTTTTCCAATTTCACGACACTTTAAGACTTTGCGAAGTGAGCTAGCTACAAAGTTTTTCTCATTTTTCAAACATCTACACTTCTCCAAGGGAAGTTGGTGAAACCAAAGCAGAGGGAGGAAGGAACTCCAACCCGTAGGGATTTATGTTAGTGTTCGCAACAAGAGAAAACACTCGGCTCTACGAAGGGTTAGGCCACACACGGAACTCCTACCCTACAATCTCTTCTAAGGAAAACAACGGCCTATTACAGGTATAGCCACCACACGTGGGCGACCGAACACATGTGCCTAGACTCAACTAACCCTAGGGCTAGCTAGGAAGAAAAAGATGAAGGGTCCGAGAAGGTTATACCTCCTCGGTTACTCGTCGTCCAGCGAAGTCTTGGAAGAAGTTCTCCTAGCAAAGAGGAGAGAAGACGCCCATGTTGTTTTAACACCAATGATGTAGCTCTCCCTCAAGGAGCTTTAGGCAACAAATGTGGGAGGAGGTTGCACCGCAAGCACGACCGCCAACAGATGATAAACCATCGGTAGGGGCTTTGGTGACAGCGCGAACAAACCACAAAGGAGGGGGCAGCCGGAAGGTTCGGCGTGCCTAAAATGCCGACTAAGGACTTTACCCAACGAAGACGGCGGGTTGGCAACGAGAGAGAACTACCAGCACGAGAAGGCTTCAGTAGGGACGAAGAAATGTCGGCGTGCGCCGGCAGAAGAAATGGTCGGAGCTGGTCGCCGGCGTCGAGGGAGGCTGAAGGTGGGTGCTCTGCCCGAGGAGAGTCGGTAGAGTTGGTCCGTGCGCACGAGCTAGGGGATCCTGCATGGATCTCCTCAAGAGGGAGCAACGCCGGTGATAACAGCGAGATCGTCGCCGGTGCAAATGCCGACGGTATGCGGGAGTTACTGCCTGCGGGAAGAGAAGCGGCGACGGGGTTCGGCTTCGAGCGAATGGAGCCGCGACGGGAGCAAGGGCTTCGCGGAAGAAGTCGGGGATTTTTGTCCGAAGGAGAGCAGGATCCAGCATCCGTGAGTTGGTTTTAAAAGCAATTTTTTATCTTATATTTTTTAATATTTTTTATTTAAAATTTAGGTTTTATGGATTAGGGTTTAGGGTCAATTTATGTGTTGGTCGTTTGTGCACGAAATCACAGCAATATTAGTGTTCTTTATTGGTAAAATCAATGTCCTAAACACGTTCGGGCAGTTCGTTTTCCCATTTGAGATCGTATGGGCATATTCATTGACAATTAGCTAACTTAAATTTAGTAGACTAGATCTGTCGGCACATTCTAAGTCATCCGAGAGGCAAAATTGCCGACAGTTCATCACTAAAAATGAGGTTAACCAGAAAATCGTGAGGTCGAACCCGCGGCCGTGTTTCCTCCTGATTAATTCCGAGAACCAGCCACCTCGCACTTTTCAAACGGCAAACCTACGTTCTGAAGCCACGGTGCCTCAAAAAATACGCACCAAACGGGGTCTAATTCTTCCAAAGCTACTAGGTAAAAGGACATTTGCTTACATACCACACAATTCTTATGTATTTATATATCTAACATCAAAACTAGGACATTTGCACATTTGCTTACATACCACACAATTCTTATGTATTTATATATCTAACATCAAAACTTTCATATTTACATGCATTATACTCTAATATTTAATATCACATTAAAATACTTCCACTATTAACATTTTAAAAAGTGAAGTACACAATTTTCAAGCATATGTTCATGACAACAAAGTATTATGAATATAGATATCAACCTTTGAGTGTTAGAATTTGTAAATACAAAGAAATTGTGTGGTGGGAAAGTAAATTTTCAAAAAAAAAATGAACACCATTTTATAATGGTGTTTGGTAGCCTCCTTGGAAATTTAAGTGTAGAAACTTATAAAAGATCTCGACATACAAGACTTGCTCACGAACACAATTTCATCTTTTCCTTGACCAATTTTGCAATGGATGCTTTTAAGAAGAGTTCTTATTAGATTGTTAAAGTGCATTGGATTTGTCATTTATACTTAAAATAGCCATGTCAGAATAGTTTCGAATAGCCCAAAAAAATGCTGAACTTTAGTTAAAACCCTTGCTTTCAACTAATGTTGATTGAGCCTATCATCCATGGCATGGGGAGCTTGTTATGATCAATACCAGCAAAATAATAAGAAGCATTTTACATACATAACACTTTAATAAATTCATTTTGTACTTGGTAACTACTCAAAAATAAGATAAGGTATCATAAGAATATAATCTATACTCTATACTTCAAAAAATATTTTCTTATAAAATATTAAAAACTATAGTAATTTTGAGATTTAAAATGAGTGCAAATTACATGAGCCAAAAAAAATTGTACTTGCAATTAAATAAAAAAATAACTAAAATGACTCAAATTGACTCCATATAACCCTCTTCATGCCTTGTTCTAAATGCATCTTAAAGTCAAAAACTTTATCCAATTTCTTGAAACACTGAATTTCAAATAAAAAATATAATTCGACTTGCTTCAAAATTCACGCACAATTTTATTTAAATAGAGCTTACAGTATAATCAAACAAATATTTTGAATCATAAAAATGATTTTATGAAGTCTTTGCTCTTATAAGGTCTTAGTAATGCTTAGATTCACAGTGATTTAATTGTTATTTGCTAGGCGCTAGTAACAGTTTTAATCACTACTATATAACTGCAAATGAAACAAATTTTTATTTTTCTATATTTATACCGATCAAATCTTTCATATCATAAAAAAATAAAACAACATCAATTTTAAGAAATAATATATATATATATATATATATATACTTCAATGTATGTTATAACACTATTATCTAGTTACTTCATTGTGTATCATAACCGTTACAATCTAGCTAAATAATTTAAAAATAATGCATATTAATATTTCAAATTTTATTTAGAACAAAAAATTTGACTTAATTATAAATAAAAATGTAATAATATTAATCCTTAACTTAGCAAATCATCAATATAGAAGACATGAACTTTGCTCTTAATTAATAGATGTTTTGTTATTTTGCATGACTAACTGGTATTTAGAAGTTAAGGGGTTGTTTAGAATATCACTTTTGATTTTTTTTAAAATTATTATTATTTTTTTATTTTTTATATATTTATACTTGAAATGAAATATATTTGATATGTTGCAGTATGGTCACTGGTCAGTTATTATTAAAAACACTCAAACTAACTATTAGATGTTTTAATTTTTTCTTAAAACAAATTAATTTAAAAAGATAGTGGTGTGAAGTGAGATAGTAAACTAACGGTAAGCTCAATTCTCATCGAATTTATTTGCCATAAATCTATCACATAGTCCAAAAAATTATATTGATAATCATGTACTAAAAATCTACTTCATCAAACCCTACTCCATAAAATCACCTCAATTAGCCTATTTTGTCAATTCATAAGATTCGACCCCATTCAAAAAAAGCCCTTCTAAAATTAATGTCTCGCATCAATTTTTTTCATTCAATCGTATATAATTTTTTATGATATCAGCAAAGAAAAAAAATAAACATTAAAAAACTAATCATTAATCAACAATTTAACAATAAGATACAACCCACAAAACCACAACTAATCATTAATCAACAATTTAACAATAAGATACAACCCACAAAACCACGTGAAATATTTGCGTACATAAGATGTATGCAGCGCTGCGTACTTCAGAGGTTATTTTGGGAGTACAGGGGAGTTATATACGGGTTATACCGGAGGTTACAAGGGGGTATAACCCATATATAATATCATTGTACCTCCAGAATAACCTCTGATGTACAAATCATTAATCAACAATTTAACAATAAGATACCCACAAAACCACACGTTCAAATCAAAACTGGGCCCAGTCATCCCCACGCCCAATAAAATACATTTGTTCATACAAATCCCAATAAGCCAAATCAATCATTCAATCAAGTCATATTAATGGACGCGATGGCGCATAAATTCTCTTCAGATCACATCAGATGATGATTGGATTTGGCGTTCGGATTTGCTATTTTTTTTGCTATCCTTTGAGACGCAGCCGGTGCTGGAAAAGTGCTTCAAATTGGCCTCATCTGCAACGAAGAGATTATGGAGCTAACATTCCAGGCTATGATAAGTCCAAAAAATAAGCGCACGCACGGGGCGTGATTGATAGTGACGCTCTTTCGTGACCAACGCTCATTGGAGAATTATATAAATTTTATTTTAAATGATCTTATCATATATATTTTGTCCAATCTTGATATAATTTAAATCGATTGGTCCATCCAGAAGATGGAGAGACGCATCAATCAATGAATTCGATGCGATTGAGTAATGTCACATTCGTGACGTACTAACTGCCAATACTAATATTCGTTCTTAGTCTGGCAGTTGTACACTGTTTCTAGTGCGAATGCACATTTCATATCACAACTTTAAGGGTATCAATTTAAATGCGGGGATAATTACGTACATTGCATGTCAAAAATTACTATTTACAAAGTCAATGTTATTTTCGTGAATTTGATATTTGAGTAAGAATTTGAAAAATGGATGAAAAGATGGTGCTAGATTTGTAAGGCCCAATGTTTCCGGTGCTATGTACGTAATTGCCCCTTAATGTAAATTGGTTTCAAATATTTTTTGCAAGGTTTATGTTTTAAATTCTTAGGGCATTTACATAATGTATTTACATAGCTAAATCTGTATATTTTTAAATATTTATGCAATCCAAAACATTCAAATCAATCAAAAAGTGTCACCATTTTAGCTCTTAAAAGTGAAAGGCAATTTGCCTTGCATGTGTAAAATGACCTATATGTAAGACATTGAAGTTTAGGAGTTATATATGTGAATACATGGGGATTGAGTAGTGTGTTTGTAAATCTTCCTTCATTTTTAAAGTATAGATTTTTGAAGTGGGGATCTAATAATATTAGTAATAAGTATTTCCTTAGTTGTTATGCGAGTTAAATTTACATTTAGCCTTATATTGAAAAAAAATTATATGATTGATTTTGTACTCATGTTATTTTCAACAAAGTATGACTAACTGTTGCTATTGTTGCCACTGCCTATAGCAGCCACCGCCTATAAGTTTTGACCAACTGTTGCTATTGCAACCACCGCCTATAGCGTCTATGCTAACTACTGATGTCTAGCAACCAACTATAATCTTTGTGCCAAACTATTAATATTATAGCTAAAAATTGTATTTGTTGTAACACTATCACAACTATTAGGATTAAACTACTATTATCATATTTAATTATTTGTTTTGTTATTTCACCTTCTCTAATTCATGAGATGAGTGGACCTAAATACTTACAAACAGATATTGGATTACATTGATTGTACAAGACCCCATAGTTTTTTTTCCTTTCAAGAGTTTTTCAAGTAAAAAAATATTGTATCTTCTCTTGCAATTATTTATTTATATGTGTGTGTATGTGTGTGATGGATCTTCATATAATGTTATGACATTAAATTACCACTCTTTCGTATTGAATCTTCTTGCTCGCAACAATCAAAGTAAATTATATGCCAAAATTAATTATTTTGATGGTAGGTATAATATTTATTATTGATGTGCTCTAAAATTGTTATATTGATAAATTGTTAATGTGTAGATCCAACTGATCTTAAAACCTGCTCTTATGCTTGGATTAACATTTTGAATTCACAAAGGTATTTTTTAAGTATAATAGAAAAAAATAAATTCATTGTGTATCAATTTTCTTAAAACTATTAGCTAAATTCTTCAGCTAAAAATTTATCAAGATGAGTCACATGGTAATTTAGTTTTCCTTCATAGAAATATAATAAATAAAAAATTATTTGACTAATTTCATGTCTTTGTGGGTATGACTCAACCCATCACAAACTAACATGTGGTTGTGGTTAGGTTGCGGGTTTGTGGGTCAGACTTGACCTGTCAAACATTTGGATGTACAATAATTATTTGTGGTCATCGGAGGAGTTTGTATCCTCTATCAATGTTTATTACGTCATTAGACTGTAATATTAAAAAGTAAATGAGTGATCAGGTAGTGAAAATAATGTTTTGATACAAAAAAGGTGAAATTACTTTTTATTTTATTTTTGTATCAAATGGAGTTTATTATTATCATAGAAATGAATTCAATACAATAATATATGTTGCTTAACCAAATGAAATGAGACTTTCTTACCTAATAACCACAAGATCAACCATTATACTTTTGATAGCTTGAATTAATTCAAAGTAATTTAAATAACAATGATGTAAAAAACTCATAGTAACTAGAGAGAATTTGGGTGTATATGGTATGAAATATTTCATATATATAAATAGAAAGAAGATTTAAATAAACTTATTGGATTTTGATTACTTGTAAAATAAATCATTGAAAATAATTTTTTGTATGTTTGGATTGAATGAAGTAAAATGGCAATAAAAACTCTCCAAGCAAATATTTTAGTTAGATTGAGCTTGTTGAACTCAAGCAAAGTAAAATGCAAAAGCTATGCGGTATTTGAAAATGGAGGAAGTACTTTATTTAGAATTTGAGCTAGAGGAGGTGTAGAGTGGACTAGTAGTAGAAATCGAAGGAGGACATGATCTTAGACTTGAAAACCATATCAAAGAGGAGGCAAAGTGTAATTCGTAGAAAACCATATCAAAGAGGAGGCAAAGTGTAATTCGTGGCCACCAAAGTTGGAGGAGAGCACAATCTAGAATTAAAGCTGAAGACAAAGCTTGACACAGAGGTAATAGATGTTAGGACTGCATCAGAGACATCATTAGGTGGAGGGATTGCTAACCAATGCTAATAAAATCAATGCAGGAGTTTGAGTCGTTGACATTGGCTATAATGGAAGTGACACAATTAGAAGGTGGAGCATTCTGAGATTCCAAAGTTGATCAAATATGCATAATTTAGAATAAAAAATTTTGGGTCTTTCTAAAATTTAATATCTCCAAATCTCATACATAAAAAAAAAAAACAAAATACATACATGCAAAATATAATACAGCTCTAATTTTCCAAATCAAGGAACTTTCGGAATTCAATATTTACCATGTTCACCTTATGTGAGAATAAATATTGATTTTAACACATGAACAAGAATTTGTATTATTATTTGTCGTGTATATTAAATTTTAACAAATTTAAGTCAATCTTCTTATGGCATTAATGTTTAAAAGAAAAAGTCTCTCTAAAATAAATATAGCACTCTTAAAGAACCAATTTTCCAATTTTTTATTACTCGCGCCACCAAAAGGCCCCTTGGCGCCTTGAAAATCTCTAATTCTCCAAAAAATCATGATACGTAATCAACTTCAAGTATGCCTATCCATAATTGCCATTTTAACTAGTGGCTTAATAAAATAATAGTTATTTTAACTTTGGTTTGTCAAATAAAGAGGATCGATGCATCAAGTAGGCACATCTATACTATTTCTTGTTCTAATTGTTGCACTTATTGCATGGGCAACAACGGTGAAAATTGAGAGCACTTGACAAGGAGAAAGTCTATTTGTGGTCCTAACTTTTTCGCAATTCTAGTTAAATTCAGTCAAAAGCATAAATAAAAATAAAAATAAAGTAAATGAAAAGGGAAAATCATGAGAAGTGACAATAGGTAACAACTAATTTAATTGATAAGTATCCAAGGAATTATCATAATATTTCTAAATGATTAATTTTTTTTTAAGACTTTGACAACTAATTTAAGAAAACTATAGAAAATTCACCATAAAAATTAGAGAAAAAACCCACCAAAAAAGATATGTACAGACAAACTAACCACACAATTCTTTTGTAATTAAATAGTTAGCACTTAAAAACTTGTTTATTTACATGCATGTCACTCAATTAATGTTTAATATCACATTAAAAATATCATATTAATTATCTTTTTGAAAATGGAATGCATATTTTCATGTAAAAGTTTATGATATTCATGTATTATAAATGTAATATTAAATGTTGGGTATTAAATATAAATACACCAAAAAAAAAATTGTGTGGAATGCAAGTAAATCTCCATGAAAAAAAAGTAATGGTTGATGGATGGTAAATAGTGCATTTATGTTTGATAGAAATCTTAAGAGCAATTACTACTCTTCATTCCAAAATTAAAAATTAAAAAAAAAAAATCTAAAAGACAAAATGAATATTCACTTTACTTCTGCCTTCAGAATTATTCTAAAACGAAAAATAAATATTTCTTCAAATAAAAAATTATAAATTTATCATTTATCGTATAAACCAAATTTAACCTACTTTTCTCGCTTGTTGGACTTGACAGTCGCAGAGACGCGGCGTACTACGGAGCGCCGCCCGTTTATGATTACAAAGTGCCCTCTAGTTACGATGAAAAGTTGGTAGGATAGTTATGCAAACAAAAACAAAAGCCAAAATCTAAATAAAGACCGGGCATTAATTCCTATAAGAATAATGCAATGAAAGGTTTGCTTTCCCAAACCAATTTCACGTCCCAAAAAAGTATTTTTATTGCGCTGCAAATTTCTCTTATTTTAAATTCATTTTGATATGAAAATCATCTTTATAGGTCAAAATTCACCCACAATAAACTTCATAGACAAGGATCAACCCAACTATCGATAGGATATGATTCTCGCTAGAGAAACTTATTAAGCTGACCTGCCAACCTAACTTACGGATGTGTCAAATTGTCTTGATGAATTTGCTCATCCACTGTGACACAATGATCATTGAGATTCACTAACTTAGCTTGCCTCTTCAGCTTACCATAACAAGTCAAAAATCGAGCTTGACGTCAAAATTTGATGTATGTCACATCCAAAAATAATAAGCTGCCCGACATGCACGTTGTGCTATTTTCCATATGATACGAATTATATTTTAGTATTATCTTATACATGTAGAAAGACGATAAAAAAAAAATTCTCTCTTTAAGTTTTTTTCGCGGACTTTGTAATGTGACTCAAGAAACTTTCATAGTCCTCTACTTTTATTGAATCATCTCTTTCACTCCATCGGAAATGGATCGAAAAACAAAATATATAGTTCATGTTTTAGAGTATACATCCTTCTTTTACTCTCACCTTTCTTGCATGGCTCTCACCATGACTATCTAAACTCAAAGACATTATGGGTCCCGGTCTCACAAAAGATCCAATATTATCACACATAATGGAGTTCGATTAGTTAAAAACAAAGAAAAAAAATCTTAAAAGAATAGAGTCCAAGCATCATGTTATTCGGCAAATAAAAATCGGAGACTTTTCCAGATAATGAATTTGTAATTACGAGAAAATTAATTTGCGTTGAGGTTTGCTTGATCATAGCAATATATATATATATATATATATACAAAAATATCTTATTAAATCAAATATATTTTATGAGAAATCCGTGTTATTTTGGAATGCCCTCTCTACAGTATTTTTTTTCTTTGTTTCACTATACGTGTTCATTTAAAAATCCTGCTTTTCGAGTGAAATGCCAGATGGCAGCTTCACAATAAGGGATGACGACGCAAGGCAGTTCGCATGGGATTACTTTTAATACTAGTCGCCACACCTTTAGTGTGCTCTCCTATTTCCAGCCTGGCTTAACCACGCACGCTAATTGTGATTAAGCATTCGGATTGCTCTCCCCCACTCTTCCCTCGGTTTCAGAATCCTGATTTATTCATCTTAAATCAACAACAAAGTTGAAGTTGAAACTATAACGAAAAGCAAAATACAACAGGTGGCTATTATAAAATTAAAAAAAAAAGTATAAAAATAATACAAAGACTAAAATACCCCAGGTGAGAGTTCATAATTCCATTCACGACCAAGAATCCCATCACTTCCCATTGTCTTGTTCCTTCTCATGTCGGCCCATTGCATTTAGCTCGGCGTCCAGGAGCTTCAAAATTGTCCGCACCACCACTGCTCCGGGCATTAAACATTGAAACTCTTCCTCACATTCATTATTTATATATCATCTTCCTCCCTCGTGCCACCACATTTTCTTCTTTCCTCTCTTTAGAGCTTGCATTTAATAAATAAACATAAAAACAAATCAAACATGATACATTTTCCACCCATTTCACTGTAGTTTTTTTTTTTTTTTTTCACCTTTTCACTATAGATTAATTACTATATGCCTTCAGTAGCCGTTGATTCGTCGACTCATCTTGGAAGAATCTCTCCACGGCGAGGATACTGGGACAGAGCACATCCCGCTCCCACGCTGCAGCCTGCGCCGCCTTCTCATAACCAGCTAGCCGAGCAAGCACCGTCGCCGTTGCATCTACTCGCTGAAGCGGCCAACCCATCTCCCCCAGCCGCTTTATTTTCCTCACCTGCTCCTCCGCCAGCCGCCGTGTGTTGTGCTTTATGGCCTCAATTGCATCCTGGTATGCTTTTGCCGTCCTCCGCCGGAAGTATTCCGCGAACTCTGGGACTCCTATTGCCTTTCGTAATCCAGGATGCCGATCCGACTCCCCGGCGGCGAAGTACCTCTCGAGCTCCTCCACCATTCCCAACTCTACCATCTCGTCCACTCGCCTGTCCAGATACTTCTCAAGTACCGCAGCCTCGACATCCACCCATAACATGCAACTCCGGTAAAGGAGACGATGACTCCCCACCGGAGTTCCAGCAAAAGGGTCGGACTTGGGATTATACCCATTGACCAGCATGGCATGGATGAATGAGTTGGAGCCCCCAGCGATCACCGGAATCCTTCCCCGTGACGTGATCCCCGCCACCGCATCGGCAGCGAGAGATCGAAACCCCGCTGGCAATAGCTCGCCTGCAGCAGGGTCGAGCTCGCCAAGCAAATGGTGCGGCACGCCGCGCCGATCAGGAATCGGCATCTTGTTTGTGGTAATATCGAGGCCGCGGTAGAGCTGGATCTTGTCGGCGTTTATGACCTCCGCTGGGAAACGTTCAGCAACGTCAATGGACAGCTTTGATTTCCCCGTCCCTGTAGCGCCGATGATCACCACGACCCCATCCTTCATTCCCATCCATCTCTGGAGGCGGAGACCGGCCTCCGCTGCCAACCCCATGCCGCAACGCCCATCTCCGGCCCACTGAATGGTCGGGAAAAGCCCTCCCGAGATTCCAGCGGAGCGAGGAAATAGAAATCTCATATAGAATACGGCTTCCAGTTCGATAGCTAGGCGGGAGCTGCAACAATTCAAATGCCTGCTAGGTGTTTGTCGGAATTGCCATTCGCCTCGGCCCTGCAAGGATGGTGGTGGAGGACGGCCCACTCTTTGCAGCCGTACGCTTTTTGTTATGTTCTGCTACTTTGGGCGGGTTTCTCTTCTGCTCGCTCTCGGTCTCTCTGTTTCGGCTGCTTTCTCATGCGCGAATAGGTTGCCCTTTTATTAACCTTCTGAGTTAAAAAGGAAAGCGTAGGTTTAAACAAAAAAAACAAATTTTTGTCGTTAATGATCTTTTCTACCACGCGGGGCTCATTAAATATTGAAGCATTGGCATTGGCATTTCCTTTTTGCACACTTGCCCCTCTCCCCAGCTCCCTCTGTTTGTTCTTTTTATTTTTATTTTGGTTTTCCTTCTTCCTGTTCTTGTCCGTATCTTGTTAAAGAATGGCGAGGCATATAACCTGTTATAGTTGGTTCTACCCTTACCCTGCGCGTCGGAGTAGTAGACGGAGCGCATGCTTCGTGCGTTGGGGCAAACCCTCACCAATTTCAAGTAGCAACATGCTATCCTGCGCCTAGCATAGAGCCATCGTAACGACGGGTTGTGATCTGACAACGAGCATAATTAGAATTGGCATGAAACTAGCTCAAATAGATTTAGTACGACTCGAAATTATATGGAGATTTGTTATTGATACAATTCCAACTAATCTCCATCATCCGATATGAATCTTGAGACATGTCATAAATCTCGATACAGTTTTTTAAGCAAGAAATATTCAAACGCAATAAAAACTCATCAAAACTTACAATCAAACTAACCAACTCAACAAGAAAAACCCAATGTTACCAAAATTAGTCAAATCAAGCTCATATCAAGTCATTAAACCACTCTTGAAATTTTTCAAGTTTTCGGACATATTTAGAAGGTTAAAGAAATGTTGAATCTAGCAAGTCTACAATTAAAATGAGCATATCGACAAGATAAATCCAGCGAGCCAAAACTGCTCAATTTCGACATCGCTTAGGCACTCAGATGCCTATCAAGCGTCGTCTGATCGAAGAAAGCCCTTCGAACTATCCAATCAAAATGGTTCATATTCTTGCATTCATCACACCCCGAACACTATAAATAAAACCCCACCCCTCCCTTGAGAGGAGGTTGAATGTTTGAGAGAAAATTTAAAGTTTTGGACATCCTGCCAACGTTGATCACCGTCGGCTGAGTTTGATCATTGTCGACCACCGTCAACCATCGTCGACACCCGTTGACCAACGTCGATAACTGTCAACCGTGGCTGATCGGCGTCGACCACTGCTTACTGCAGTCGTATACCACCTATCACTGTATTGTCGCTGTCAACCACTACTGATCGTCGTCGACCGATGACCACCATCAATAATCATCTTCACCGTCGATCACCACCAAACAAAAGCCGACAATCGACTTTGTAAATTGGAAAACCTAATAAACCTTTCACGTCTGTGGGACGAGGGACCTCTGTAACCATTAACCTATAATGAATTTTTACATCTAGGCCAAATCCTATGGTTTTTTTTTTCTCATTACAGGTTTTCCGTGTAAAAGCTTCTGGTGTCATTACTGGATGTTTTATTTTATCTGAGTGTGTGTTAAATTTCGTGGATTGCTAAGATGATAATCCATTAGTCTACCACCACAAATTTTCAGCACACATTAGTTATATTTGATTTTGAGCTAAGCCTGCTCAAAAGTAAATCGAGCTTGAAATCAAAACGAACGGACTCAAATGGAGTTTTTTGAAATCTTTTCAACAAGGAATCGACACAGTCAGGCTCTAAATCAAAACTAAATGGCTCAAAGTGAGTTATGTTGATTTGTTCTAGCTCGAAATTAGCTTGACGTTGGCTTGTGACTCCGTTATTTTTCAATTTTACTTATTCAATCTAAAATTTGAGCTCATAACTCAGCCGTTTATTTCAATCCGAACTCAGTTAGAGTCAAAATTTCAACCGATTTTGAGTGAAAAACGATCTTCATGCTACATTCACGGCAGTAGCCATAAAAACTTGGAAGAGAGTAGCAGTCCTATTGAAAAAAAATTGAAGTCTTATTTATACAAAACGGTAAGAGATGAAAATTAAAAAATTAAAAATAGAAATGGGAATGCTTTTATGGCTGATTAGATTCCACCAGAATTCAATTTCTTTACTTTCTTCGTTGATATTTTCTTAGAAGTTACACGAAACTTCTGGGCAGAGTATGGCCATTGATTATTGCGGACCCGAAAAGTTCATTTGATAGAATGAGATTTCCTTGGAAGTATGAATAAGAAAAATTACATACAAAACATTTAAATTTTAGTGATATATAAAGCTTATACTTGTGTTAATTTTCTTAAAGAATCATGTTCATTTGATAGATTTAGGAAGAGCTCGGATGAACCATACAACACTTATGATGAAGCTGAAGATCCATAAGCTTTTACTTATAAAATTAGGCTGTGCTGTGTAAAGGTGGAGCTTAACAACTTCTTATTTTGTGGGGCGTATGGTGCCTTTACTTTTCCGTTATGTTTTTGGCTTATAATTTGTTTTAACATGCTTGTTATAATTGTATTTTAGATTGATGTTTATTTTTTTTGGGTTTCTCAGAATTGTTTATGCATGGATGGATTGTGATGCGGTAGAAACTTAGGAAATAAATTTTTTTTCTAGTTAAATTAAATAGTAAAAAAAATTATAGTAAATTAAATGAACAAAAAATTTGCATATGCCTCTCCTATGCGTATTCATATTTGATACGGCTCCAATAAATTTCCTTCATCTGGCATGAATTTTGAGGCATGACACGAACTTGATAAAATCTTTTAAGCGAGAAACGTTCAAAGTTTGCTAAAAAATCACTTGGAAGTCCGATTTCATCAAACTTACCGTCAAGCTGATCAGGTCAACAAGACGAACCCAATGATACCAAAATTAATGTGATCTAAGTTGAATCAATCTCAGATCAAGCTATTAAATCACTTTTGGAAGCTTTTTTAGTATATTTGAGAAGGCAAATGAATATTGAATCTGTCTAGTGTATAATCTAATTGAACGCCTTGACAAGAAAAGTCCAACGAGCCCAAGATTGCTCAATTCTGACATCATTAAGGCACTCAAATGACCATCATACGTCGTATGATTAAAGGAAACTCTTCGGACTTTTCAAACAAAGTTGTTCATATTTCTGCATTAATTGCACCCAAAGTTCTTTAAATAGAACCCCATCTCTCTCGTGAGGGGGAGGAGAGCTTGAGGTTTAAGTAAGAGCTTGAAGCTTTGAAAATGAGTTGAAATCCAACATCACTCCTGTCATCATCCAACACCTCCGACCACCATAGAACACCGCCAATTGCCTTCGAGCATTGTCAACCATCTTCGACTATCACTTGTCGGTTTTCGTCGAATGCTTTCAGTCGTTGCCCGTTTCTTGCAAAAAATTTATACGCTTTTTGTTGTAAATTTGTAGACCTGACCATTTCCCACCCGTGAAAAAATTGGTTGCAACTATAATTATCATTTTATAGTGAAATTATTCAGTTGGGTCAGACATCATGGTTTTTCCCTTTACGAGTTTTTCACGTAATAACTTCAGATTTCATTATTAATTGTTTCTCTCTTATGAGTAAGTGTTGAATCTTCGTACAACTCAAATAACATAATCTATTATTCTGCCGCCGCAAATATTCTAGCACACATCAATTTTATTTTTATTTGCTTCTCTAATGCATATGTAATGCCCTTTTGATTTGTGAAGATGAGAGCAACTTCTTAAGTGGATATTATATAAAAATTTTTATCCTAAAACTACACTTCTAAAATTTTTTCGTATGCATTTCGTGATAGTGATACATATAATTTAAAGCAATAAATAAATAAATAACTAGTACATTAAGTATTGGGTGAAGTACCCCCCCCCCTCTCATAGTCTGATAGCTTGATTGATTCAATTGAGTTGTAAGCTCAATAAATCTTCTTAATCAATTAATATTTTTATCAAGCTATATTTACAAGTGAGTGGACATAATGTGTCTAAGAAGCTTAGATGAGTTAGCTAACTATCATTTCTATGTAAAGTTGTGGGTCATGTAGAGTCGGTCTTATTCCATTCTTTTGTGAGTATGAAATCTACAAGTCCCTTACATATTATTTGAATTAAGTTTTGGCTTCTCCCATGATAGTGATCCTCACCTTAGACCACATCCCTTTATGTAGTTTATGCAATGTGTGTTAACCTCTATTAGATTGTCTTCTTAAGGCACCATGCCATGGAAAGACACATCATAATGGTCCTTTCACAAGCTTCTATTATAGTGGTCAATCTTAGTCCCATTAATGTTTCACAATATAATAATATGAAAATGAATTCACTAATTCTTATAAAATAAGCTAATTTATACCTCAGCCCATTGCAATATCATCTTCTTTGTATTAAGGGAAATAGGATCACAAAAAAAAAAAAAATAATAATAATTTATTTTACATGAAAGTATTTAGAGAAATATAATACAATATAAGCTTTGCCATTAAAATATAAATAATACATAGAGATTGCTCACATATATAATAGATAATCATTTATATTTCAGAGTATATCTCTCGATAGCCATGAATATAATCTCATCAATCTCATTTTTTGAATTTTCTTCAGTTTCTTATGTTATCGTCCTTTTTATATTTACTGGGAGTTAAATTAATGTTTTAACCAAGGTATCAAGCATTATTAATTAATGGCATTTTTAGTAGTAAAAATATTATTCTACATCCTTGCTTAACTCCTCATCTATAGGAATTTTTTGATCATCAAACTTTGCTGAGGTATGGATTTTATCATGCATTCTATTATTTCTTGATAATAATTATTTTTTAGATTTTTAAGTTCTAAAATAAAATAATTCATAAATTAAAATTAAATATTCAATAAATGTAAGCTTCTGTAGCAACAATATAATGTCTTAAACTGAAAAAGAAAAAAGATAAGATAGGACTTACACTCAAAAAGCACCACATTTTTGCTGACTTCTTGATAAGTGATTAATGAACACATAATTATGAAGCATTTCAACTTCTTTATAAGACAATAATAAACAAATAATTATTTAAATATCTACTTTATATGTTCTTCTATCCATCACTTGTAATAAACTTTAATCTTTTATTGTTTCTCTTGATTTAAGCACTCAGAGTTTGTTTTTAATAAAAATAGACACAAATAAGACTATAAATTGGCAATGTACAACCTTGAATGGTTGAATATTTTTGGATTAGCTTCTAATCCAAAAATGTCAGGTTCATAATCAAATCTCTGATCAATTTTGTTAAGACATTAATTAAATTTAAATATATATCAATAGATATGTATTGAACAATAAAATGTGACCAAATTCTCTAGAGGAACCCCACTAGCTTACTAGCATTCATTTTAATTAAAACAATAAGATAATAATTATTTAAATAATCATAACAAAGTCATACACAATCAAATGCAATTTGAGACTATTATGATAGACACATTAGAGATGGTTCAGCACTATGGCAGCGAGCCAATGGAAATGAAGGTGGGGGGAGTGGTGAGATAGTTGGTTTCTGCCATGGAAGCTTTGGGAGGTCAAGTTGAAAGACGGTTTCAAAAAGGTGAGAGCAGAGGAATACCTGGAAGAAATGAGTTTGACGGCATAAACGAAGTAAAAGAACTCCAATCAGGAGATTTTTTGTTAGGGCAAGGTGAGCGCTTGAACCCAACACCTTGTAATTCCTTACATTTTTTTCCAATCAATGTGTTATGCATTACTTGGGGAATTGGAACATTATAATGTCACTGCATTCAAGATCTATTTTGGGTGGCTTTAACTTTTTATTAAAGTGGTTGTAAAACTTTAGTGAATAAAATAATATCTTAAAAAGTCAAGGAGAATTATAAATATATATTGTTTCCAAGAAAATAAAACAACAACTTTCTCGTAGTCACCACATTTTAATAGGTCAAGTTGAAAAAATTATTTTCTCACCACAAAAATTTATAAAAAATAACAAGAAAATAATTTCTCAAAAAGATTGTCTCTGGTGGTGGTTGTCTAAAACACAAAGCAGATAGAAATCTATCCCAAACTTACCCTAATTGTTTGTGATTAATATACAATATACCAGCCGCAAATCTCATCATACCTATGTAGAATTTTTCTAATGAATGCTCACTATGATCCTCGTTCTACAACCTCTTTAACTCTCTATATTTGCCATCTTAGAACCCAAGTCGCTTCCAAGAGTAGTAAGTGGGAGAGAATCAAATATAGCCAAAGTATTCTACCTGAAACTGACACTAATAAAAATTTGCCTTCTCAATTCTTCAAAATTTAAATAGAAACAAGCTAGCATGAACATGGAGAGAGTTTTTTATAATATGTTTAGGGATTGATATAAGAAATATAAACAAAAAAATAACAAAGACCCAAGGTCATCATAAGCTCCAAACAGATGCAACATGAAGCTAAAATAGACAAAATTCATCCTCATTAATCTACAACTAAATGAAACAAAGAGTTTCATAAAATAAATATGGATATTCTTAATGTATTGTATTGAAATTAGAATATAAAATAGTAAATAAAATGATGAAGATAAATGCAAAGAGCTTGAGAAAATTTTAACTTACCCTATAAAGCAAATATATATTGTCAATTTTTTATCTAAACATCTTCTAATTTTATGAATCGTTTTTCTTTATTTTACTATTTTTTTTATTATATTTTCAAACATAAAATGGTTTTGATATAATATCTCCATAATTTTATTTTATTTTTCCAAAAATTATCTTCACTAAAACCACGTTAACCAATTTGGAAAAAAAGCCAAAATTGGCTCATGTTTTGAATTGTAAGCAATAGAAACGTCCAACCACGTATTCGACTCTTCCACTTCCATGGTAAGACCCACTTATTCCAAAAAATTATTATTACTACTACTATTATCTTAAAAAGGTTTGGTTAGTGCGTAGGAAATCTTCCTTCTATAAGTGGATGGTTGATCCTCTCAACCTAGCTATTTACTACTTCTCAATTTTCTTATTCATCTATATACTTTATCCTTAGGGGCTCTTATTGTTGGTAGGGTTTAGTAAACTAGGATTTTACAAATTGTTGAAGTTATTGCTGAAGGGTATTTGAGCTTTTTTGTATTTTCAAGAGAAGGAAAGTTTAAGGACAAACCTTTCCGGCGAATATGCTTTTAATGGTGATATAGATCCTTCTTATCATGACTTTTAGCAGATTAGCACTAAAAAATTTGTCTTTTATGATATGAGTAGTCAAAACAATACTTGAGCTTTTATTATGATTGAAGAGAGGTCAATGAAATGAAATTCAAATAATTTGTCGGTTGATAGGAATCTACAATAATTTATAGGAGCTTATCAACCTATTTCTACTTTTTTTTTCTAGAGGGCATACGAAATGATTTTTACTTAGTAATTAATCAACATATAAAATAGATTAACGAAGCTGGGTTTGTGAAGAAGATTAGAGCCAAAAAAATGATCTACCGTCAGTCAAGTGGATCATCCTTTATGCAAAACTTACTTTAAACTTTTTATGCATATAACTGATAAATATTAGAAAAGTTTAGGTATCTTAATTAGGCTTTGAAAAAATTGAGCTTCTACTTCATTAATTATAATTTATTTTGAAGTGGCTCTTTTATCCATCATATATTGTCCAAGAATAAATCTTAAAAGAAAGCTACTTTTAATAATAAAAAAGCTCATCCATAACATTCGAACAATAGATATAATAATAGGGAAAAAAATTGGAGTTGTGGAATACACAAGTTTACCTACATACTGTCTAATAGAAGTATTGAAATCCAATCTTATTTGTGGATAATGGCTTTAAAGTTACTTGAGATTCAAATTAACTAATATTTAGACCAAAATATGTGTTGAAAAAGGAATGAGTGAGGAGAGAGACATATTTGAGGTTAGGAGTGTGAGTCCAGTAGGCTTGGTCTCAACTCGAATGTGGCTCATAAACTGAGCTAAACGAGCCAACAAAGCAAGCTCAAGATAGCACCAACTCAACTCGTTAGTGTCACGACCCAACCCGATATAGCTTGTCATATTGAGGCGAGTTGCTCGTGTCGAGGTCATAACATTTGAATGATTTCTCAAGATCCATTTGAAAGGAAAACATTTTCGTAGATAACGTACATTACACTCTGAGATCATAATGTATGTAGTCTAGTATTTCCTTGGTAATGTGAATGCCAGTATTGAACTCCACTCTTTTCTATCTCCCAAACAAGCAATGCTCAGAGAACATCAATTTAGTAATATTCTAACTATTTAGAAGTTCTTTTTTGCTCAATTCAACCATACCATACTCACTCATATACTCAAGGCACATATGCCAAAGTCTGGACGCTTCATCTTATAACATGGAAGATTCGAAGTAGTAATTGTTGCATCATCTATCACAGTAGAGTGTAGTCCAACAACCTTCTTCTATCCCTTCATCATAATAAGAGTGTCTTTACTGACCTTCAAAACTCCACCTTCACCAAATTACTTATATCCTATAGCACCAATAATATTTAAGGAAATTAAATTTTTTTCACATCATGGATATGCCTCACATCTACAAGTGTTCTGTTGACTCAATCAAACATCTTGATTATAACAATTAAAACATCGATAATCTTACAAGGAGCATTATTACCAATTAATACAGTATTCTTTGACACCATTTTATTTGTCGAAAACCAATATATATTGGGACACAGATGGAATATGCATGTTGAATCAAGAACTCAAACATCACAAGGTTCTTCATCAGAGACAACTAAGAGTTCTCAATCATTAATACCTTATTCAAAAACACTAGTTTTGCGATTGATCTGAGTGTTTGTTTTTCTAATTTGAAGTTGCTTTATTGTTTTTATTCTACAACTTCAAACATTTAGATTTAATTTGCCCCTTATTCTTGCAATAATTGCATATCTTTTTTTTTTATTTTTTGGATTTTGATCTATTCTTTAAATCAACACCATAACTCTTCTCTTGAGTTCTACCTCGAACGACAAGGCCTTCTCCTTGAGCAACAGGTTCATCCACAAGTTGATTGATATTCTTCTTAGCAACTAGAACATCATATACTTCATCTAGTGTAAATCTCTCTTGCTCTTACTAGATGATATCTCTAAACATTGTATATGTTGAAGCCAGTGGCAAAATAAGATTAATTTCAAATCTTGTTTGTCATATTTAACTTCCATAGCTATTAAAATTAGAGATGATTTTCTTAAATATATTTAAGAGATTTATAATAGAATCACCTTCTATCCTTTTATGAGTGTAAATGTAGCTTTAAGTGAAATTTAATGGTCATATTTTTTATCAAACACAATTGCTTTAATTTAAGCCACAATGCAAAAATGATCTTCTCCTCCAAAACATCTTATAGATATTGATTTGATAAATGGAGATGAATTTGAGAAAGATTCTTTCGTTCTTTATGTTGCTTCTCCTCCAACGTCCACGATGAGGGAATTTATTCAAACCCAAGTACTGCATCATCTAAATCGATTTACACTAAGACAACTCACAAATTAACCTGTTGAAGATAAAATATGGTTCAAACCCAAATACTGCATCATCTAAATCGATTTACACTAAGACAACTCACAAATTAACCTGCCAAAGATAAAATATGGTGTTGTGATCTAAAAAAATGATGTTGCATTTTACTGTTGTCATCGTAGAAATAAAAATTATTCTCAGAAACCACATGTTATAACTTGACATTGAATTGTTGCTCCTCTGGCTCAATCAGCTCGCACTTCAACTGTAAGTGGTTGAACTGAGCTGCAAACTCCTCCACTGAATGATCTCATTGTTATTGGTTGTGGAGTTTCAGAAACTATTCTGGCGATAGTGAGGTGGAAGGTACTTCTTCTGCATTGTCATTCTTTATCTTCTCTCACTTGGCTATCTTCTCATTCCCTTCTCTTTTTCTTTGTCTCTGCAAATTCTCCCACTATAAGGACACTTTCTTCTTTAGTTTAATAGCAGCTAGTTTGTCCCGTTTGTGCTTTGACACAAACTTATACTTGAAGATGTGTTAAATCGATTGCAACCAATCGATAAACCCATCTAGGACCATATCTCCTTCAAATTCTGCAAGATCCATCTTGATATGAAAGTCTCTTTGGCCTTCGTATACGGCCTCTTCTCTCGACCTTCTCTGATATTGCACTTCAAAGTTGCGTAGTTGGTATTCCTTGTCATTGTGATCTTCCCTCTGGAACAAATTCAGATCCTCGTCCCTATCTATCTATCTATATATATATATATATATATATATATAATTTGCTTAGGCTAAACATGCATCCCTTATTTGAATTGTAACATATTTTCTTTGTGTTGCAAAAAAACCTTTTTTTTCTGCAGGAAAAGTTTCTAAGGAAATTAACTATAAATAATCAGTTTCTGCAAAAGAAAAAAAAAATCCAAAAATTCAATTAAAAACATTAAAAATAAAATTTCATGGACAGCTGCCTATTGTTTAAACTGCTTATAGAATAGGAATGGTCCTCAAATCTACCAGAGTGCTTTACATAAGAGAATATAGCTGAATGCCCCATTAATAAGTTTAATTTAATTTTATTTCTTACACTTTAAGACAAAAAAAAAAAAAGATCAGTATATATGCTCCCATGGGTCCTCACTTCCACTCTTTTGTGCCCTCTCAACTTAATCTAAGCCATGTTAGTGCAGGTTCTCTTTAGCTAATTAATCTCAAATTAAATATTAATGCGGTCAATGTGCACTGAAGATTAACACCTGATATAATGGCTAATCATCAGATTAGAAAAAATTATCTAAAGTCTTAAAGAAGTGCGTAGTGACAGCATGAACTCCACAATTGGGATTAGCAATTACTGGTTGCTAATTTCGAAATGATTATATCATTTCAATTCGTACATAAATTATTCAAAGGCGATGATTAGAAAAGACAAAATATAGCTGTTTCAATCAGTCTAATTGACTGAGTTAAATCTCTTAGGGTTGCTGTTCACTTTTTTTTTTTTTTAATATTTAAAATTTTTATCATTAGCTTTTATTTTGCTCATATTTTGATTTGCAACAGATATGTTTGGCCATTTAATTAGGGCTTATTTATTTTTTACATTTATTTTAAAAACATGTTTCTTTTAGCAAGCCTTATTTTTTATTTTTAAAAACTAATTAATCTATTGTTAAAACCACTCAAATAAAAGTTACTTTAATTGGCTTTAAAAATAACTAAATAAGTTATATCATATCAAACATATTTTATTTTAAATCAAAACATAAACAAAACAAAACTATTAAAAAATAAAAAATGATCCAAAATATAAGATTTGCTAATATTGTTGTAATACAAATTTCTCTATGATACTGTAATATTGTAATATCAGAGTGATCTTTAGAGTTGTGAAAAGCGTGAGATTTATCTTAATTTCTTAGCCAAACTATCACCACCCATCATTACATTTTGATAATCAAGACCGAACTAAGATCCTAAATATCTAATCGTGTTACACTGAAGTTCAAACTTTCGAATCAACGTATAGTTAAAGAAAATAATTAGACTAAATTATGAGCCTGATTTTTGAAACACAACCTAACTTTTCTTGATTAATGTCTTTTTTACTTTGTGTACAACAACAACAACAAGCCTTTATCCCACTAAGTGTGGTCCGCAATCTCTACTCTGTGTGAGCCAAAAAATTCTTGTATTGCGAAGATGATTTCATAAAACTATACAAAATTTGTAGAAGTTTTTGTCAAATAGCAATTTTATTAATATCTCAATTTTATTGATATCTCAAAGTAATTTGGGGTTTGCATTGAGTTGGCTCAAAATAATCAACTCGTAAGCCACAAAAGTAATTTGGGGTTTGCATTGAGTTGGCTCAAAACTCTAAACCCTAAACCCGCAAAATAATCTCATCTAGAGATCAAATTTATGGTTGTAGAAATTTCACAATTAAATAGGTCGTACTAAATATATAATTTTATTTATTTTCATATAATATTTAATTTTTCAAATAATAAAAACTCAAAAACCCAATTTGGAGTTGTTTTGTGTATGAAGTTATTAAAAAGTCCGGAGTCAACTAGAATAATATCTAATTTATTCAACTTCACGACAGTGATTAAGAAAGGGATTAGATAAAGAGGCCAGCTTTGGTTAACGTCGGGCACGTCAAAGCATTGATAATTACTTCTTACCATACGTAATCTCAATAATAAATTTACATGGTTTTATTTTATGTATTAGAGGACCTAAAACATTAGTTTTATGAATGTATTTTTAGTCGTAGAGCAATAATTTACGCAACTAATTATATGTGGTTAATTAGATGGTTTAATGAAAGTATAAATGGCATGATTACGGGGATAATTCAACGTATGGTTGTGATGAGATAATTAATATGCACAGCTGCTGCCATTTGGAACATTATTATCATTATCATTATTATTTTATCATTAATTGTAAATCTACCCTTCTGCATATAAGTTTTTCAAATAATTAAAGTAATTAATGGCCGGGCCTTGGGTATAATTTAGACCATTGGCCATTTTTATTTTATATTTTAATTTTTAATTTTATTTTAATTTTTTTTTTATTTTTATTTTTTTAGTTGCTAATTAGCGAAAACTTATAAATAATTACGAATAATTACGCTGTCTTCATCAACTCATGCAAACCCTAATTTTTTACACCATCAACATCTTCTCTTTTGCTACGTACCCTGCAACTGTCACCACCTCCATCTTCCTTCTTCGTTTCCTCACAACCCGATCCACCACTGGAAGTCCACTCTACAAGTCGATAATGTGCATGAGCTTATTCTAAGGATAACAAATATTGCACATTGGATTATTGTAACGATAGATGGTAATTTCAAGAGCAGTTAATTGTTACTAAGAAGTTAAGAAGATGCATGAATACACTGAAGACTGTCATAAGAGAAAAATGATTTCTAGGGTTATAAATTTAAATAAATTTTAAATTATTTTATTTATCATAAATGGGATAAGAATTAGCTTTTACTTGTTGAAAAAGGTTGGTCTGCTGAAGTGATTGAAATATATAATTTCTGCTTTTTTTTTTTCATTATATGAATATGTATATATTATTTAATTAATTCATTTATCACTTAATTAAGTATAACAGACTTAATTTATATGTTGATAAGTTTCTTTGATTTAATGTTTCATATTTTGTTAAATTTACAAAAATTTAAATGCTTCAGAAACAGCATTATATGTTTCAAAGCGATTTAATAATGCTTAATTTTGTAAATTTAAATTAATAAGCTTGTATTTACAAAATTTTACTCCATAGACTTCACTTTTTTCATTTTAACTTCAAATTTTTATGGTTTCTAGCTGGCATATATATATTGAGGCGAG
>NW_018164884.1:99226-106479 GCF_001263595.1 Phalaenopsis equestris
GATTTTTTTATTTTTTTTCAATATATTAGCTTTTTCCCTGAAAACTTAGTTAGCCATTAGAGAGATGTTTATAAGCTTTTTAATCAGCCATTCGAGCTTCTTCAAATGGCCATTTTTAGACATTTCATGGGTATTTTTAATTTATTTATTTACTTTTGAGTGACAATAAAAATATAATATTTTTGCTAGCTAGAGGTAAATTAAATTTTTTTAGGTATTTTCTATTTATATATATATATATATATTTCCTCTCTCAAATTCACTTCAATATAATAATCTATTTTGAGAAAAAAATTGAGGGTTATTATAATTTTTTCAAAGCTAAGCTGATACAAAGTCACATTATACTTCACAAGCATTTATTAAAATATTTAATGATCTCTCTAAAATTTTTTTAAAATTTTAGTTTCCTCTGCTATTTTTTTGTCAAATGAATTAATTAGATTCCTAGACTTGTCTTTTACCTTTCCTAACAAAGTTTAGAAAACCTTCTATTAAGCTGCATGTAAAATTTTTATAAGATTAACCTTTTGGTTGCCCTTATCCTCAAGAAACAACATAAATTTTAAAGGCATTCTCCACCTTAAAAAAAGAGGGGATATTGATATATATTGCAATAATAGGATTAAAATTGTGAAATCATAGATGGTGGAGCTTTATCCAAACCGGGTAATAGGCTGGAGCCAACACTAATTTTTACTTATTCTTGTTTTAATTTTCTTAATTTAAATCTACTTAATTTATTCTCAAACAAGCTTTCAAGTCCTCACTCATTTATTTTTTAACAAATCTAAGTATTTTTTTGGAAAAAAGATCAATTTACCCTACACAATTCACTGTAATATCCCGTTTAATCTTCCTCAACAAGGGGTGCAACAAAGTCAAACAAGACTCAATCAATGGCTCATGAACTCAGCTTGATTAGCTAGGTAATCAACCAATCTCAAGCTAGTCCTGACCAGCTCATTAACTCATGTGCCAGCTCATTTAAAAAATAATTAATATAGAACATACTTCAAATATATTCAAGTTCAAGACTTTAACTTATAATATTAAAAAAATTTAAAATTTTATATTTTATATCAAATAGTTTTTTTTATTATTTCTCTTAATTGCTTATTCTATTTCTAATCTGGATTAATATTATTTCTCGCCCTCTCTTTAAAGATGAATACGTGAGTTCGAACTCATACACAAACTCAAACTCAAATTTAAGATGGCTAGAGCACGACTCGGCTCATTTACACTCTTCCCCCTAAAAGGGTGAGAACATGAAAGATGGTCAACCCAAACAGGATGAACCGCCCGCTTAGGAGTGGCTTTGCTGCCTGCTGAGAGTTTGCTAAATGGCAGCCAGTCGGAGAGGCGAGTGAGAATCATTGAGTAGGTGACACCGAGGCAAGGAGCATATGAAATTATCTCGGCCTTCTCAGTTCACCAGAGCATGCCACAAATGAGCTCTCCAGGAAAGACAAAATGCATTCGTCTTAAAAAAAACTATAAAATACCTAATTGATCTTTTCACTATTTCAACACATGAACCAAACTAATTAATTATTTTTTAATGATCAGCTAAAAAACAAAATAAATATACGTAATGTTTCTTAATTATATTTTAAAAATATAAATAAAAAATGACCTAAGCAATTATGCGGTGCATGAACAACTCAGTATGACTATGAAATTGTTTAACGAGCAGTCAAAGTCAATGCATGACAACCAGAGGCTTACGTACGTATTAGTTGCAGTACGTTTAGGTAATCCTTGTTTTAATAATAGATGAAGAAATGCTAAGAGAGAAACGAACAAAACTAGACAACAGCATCCACCTCTCCAAACCTGAATGAATCATGCTGAATGGATATAAATTAAACTTGGTCAATTGTTCTGAAGGAATTCATTATGAGTATTATGTTTATTTAATATAGGGGAGGGAAATATTAAATTGAGACTATTTTTATATATATAAAGTTTGGTAATTTTTGTTGCCCTTGTATAACGAGAAAATATTAGGTCGGTAATTAGGATGTGCGGATGATTATGTGGATCAGTCGAAGAAGGGAGTAGATCGCGCACACGGTTCGTCCTATGGTGTGGATCCATGTAGTCGACCTCACGTCCGGTCTATCAGATGTAATATTTTCTCTGATAAAATTATGAGGATACGACGTCCCTTCGGAAGATGAAAAATATTTGGTCAATTTTTGGCTTTTAGATGCTTTATATGACCAAGGATAAATTATCTATCCTTTTTTGATAAGCTACAACAGAAGAGTTATTTAGGAGGCAGTAAAACGTATTTTTGCCTTCGAACAAAATACATCAAAGGTCTATCAAATTTACTATGAGCTAACCTATTCGCCATAATGGAGGATTTGTTATTTTCAATCTCTGCAAATTAAAACAATGAATCATGCATGCAGAACAATATGAATCAAATTTTCAAGAATCAATAGAGGAATTAAGCAATTTTTTGTGGGCCAAATTGGTCGCAAATCAAAGGCAAGTCCGACAATATTTGAGGTATATCGTTGAATTTGCGTCTGATTTACGTCTGACTCTTTTCCAGAGATAAATAAGAGATTGATAATGTTAATTCAGCCAATTTTGTGTTGAAAAATATCAAAATTTTGTGTCGTCGTGGCATCGATTTTTTTTAGGTTGCACGTGCATCTAACTATGCACCTAAAACCATCTGAAGATAAAAATATTCGTCTGATTACCATCAAATTTGCAGCGGATAATATCGAAGAACGACATAATATTATTGTTAATTTATTGTCAGATTATTTGATACAAATCAAACGCAAACATACTAAATAGAAATATAAATATAGAAAAAACAATTACATTTCCACAACTTGCATACAATAAAACATTCACATCTCAATGAAATTTTGTACAATCATATCACAGATCAAAGCTCAAACAACTATCATTAATGAAAAAGAAGATTCTATAAAAAAAAAATTATTCTCAAATAAGAATAGTAAACTCAACCAAATATTATACAACAAATGTTCAAAACAATACTTACAAATAAAAGAGAACTTAAAAATAAACTAATAATCATTTCCCTCCTCCTCCTTTACGGATGTCATTGACCGCTTGCCTCAATGATCTGCTAAAGTCTCCCCCCAGCGCGTTGTAAAGTCCTTGACCCTATGTTGGCCTTCTAGCGTCTACCTGCGCAATTGACGGAGCTCTTCTTTTATTGCATCCACCTGCCTGGCAAGAGCCTCTAGGTTTGGATGTGAGGAGCTCGAGGAACTCAGTACAAGACCACAGGAGAGCTCAGACTCGAAGGCTATACCCTTCGCAGCAAGGCTATAAACCCTCCCCTTCTCCTTTCGCACCGCCTAGGTCCTATGCTCGTACTAGGACTATGCAGTGGTAGACTGACAAACACTGCTGGTCTGATTAGCCAAGTGTCCCTGCCAGAGCTGCTCAAACTCTTCTTGTGTAATTAAAACCAATATTTAATTGATACTTTCCATAGTTAGAGTAAAATATAATTTTTATACAACAACCCGTCGAGAATGCTCCAAGACCCACAGTGCAATCCCAAGGCGCCGATTAGATCGAACATGCAGCTCCACAATGGAGGGAGCATGACTTAATTTTTTGGTCTGTGTAGCATATAAAATTGTTTAGTGACACCAAATTACATGAAAGATTGAATTTTCAAATATTTAAAAGAATCTTATCAGCCACTTATAGTGCTCCATATGTGGGACCGATCCGCCAATATGGAGTGCAACTCCTCTGGCCCCATCCATTGCCCAATTCATCTTCCTCTTCTTCTCATAATCAGAAGAGGCCGAAGTTGCGGTCAACTGATAGAGCCCCTCACCAATCTATGCAGGAGCTCGGTCCTTTGGCGAGCTATTGTGAACATGTCTCCAAGGTGATGGTTGCCCCAAATCTCGAAGATTCTACGGATATGGTGGTGGTGGATGAGGAGTCAGGTGAAGGACCTCTGCAATGTAAAAAATAATCCATGTGTTAATTTAAAAAATTAAATTAATTTCACAAATCTGATTCAAATTACATAATTGTACCTTGAACTCCTTAAACCACAAGTTCTGAGTGGCTACAAAGATCTACTTTCATGAGAGATACGGTTGATCATTCCTACTCTAGATAATCTCTGTGATGCAAGTGAAAGACAACTTGTGGGGAGTGAATCAACTCAAAAAAATAAATTAATTACAAGAAAAAAATATATAGCTTGAAAACTAAGCATAATATAATATTAAAAAAAACTCATGAGTCCCCCCTCTGCCAGTAAATGTACCCTTAGGGCAGGTGGGGACAAAAGTCGATAAACCAGACTCAAGAAGTATTGGAGCAGTTGAAGCTTAAAAGGGTGGACAATAGGTGTGTCACCAGCAGTAGCATTTGCAATAGGTGGGGGAGTAAGTGCAGAAGCAGCATGTGTCACAGGAGGCGGGATAACAGTGGGTGTGGTTATATGTATCCTAGGAAGGGTGACAACAGTGAGTACAGGAGCAGGTGTCACAGGAGGGTGAAAGCAGTGGGTGAAGGAGCAGGTGTTTTTTGAGGGGTGGTAGCATAAGGTGAAAGAGTAGTATTGGAAGTAGTAGCAAAAGTAGACATCCTCCTCTACATGCTACGATAGGTGGTCTCTAGTGTTCCCAGAATACGAGATCTCTGAAACGGCTCGTCACCTGCACCACTCGTGACCATATAAAATCAAAAGAATGACATTAATAAGATGAACATTGGTAGAAAAAAAATAATCATGAGCAGAAATAAACGGTGCAATAAAGGTAAGCCACAAGTAGCACATATGTCTAAGAACATGGAAAATGAGAGTAAACAGCTATGCCTCAATATAATAAAAGTAAAAGAAAAAAAAAAAAAAGTAACAAAAGTAACCACTAATCTAAAATTACATACCTTTGTTATTAAGTTTCATCAGAGGAACTCGTAGTCGAAGATAAAAATTTGACATACCATCTACATCTTGAATTGGTGATCTTTACCTCTTCATTGATCATTTGAGATTATTTCAAGAATGCATTTCTATTTCTTCTAGATGGGTGCGGTGAAGAAATCTTTGGTGGCCGCAGAACTAGTTGTTTTTCTTACAATGTTTCAGAGTAAAAGTCTTCAACATATCCATGCAGTAATAACAAGCTAATTTTCTAAGTGTGCTCCAACCAAATTGCATCTCATAGGCCAAGAAATCATTAATTGTTTACATAAGTGCTGATCTTAGTTGAAAATTCTTTTTCATAGCGATGTCATACGTAAGCAGACCTGTCTCTCATAACATTTGAAACTCGTCAAACAATGATTACAATAAATAGACTTCAATTTTCCCCTTTGGGGCTATGTAGACTAGGTATGATCAACTTCAGAAATAAAAATAATATGGTCATACACATATCGGAGGGGGTAAATTATACAATCTAATGATAATTGACCAACATGAGTACGGGGTTGTCGTGTGAGTGTACGGGGTGAAGCCATGTGTACATAACCCAAGTCTAACATTGCATGCTTCATCTGCAAAGTCATGTGTGAAGGGTGATACGCATGGAAGCGAATAATGTCTGAAGCTGGGGTATGAGCGGAAAATAAAAGAGATGCTTGTATGGAGTATTTTTTTTATTTTAACTCTTTCGTCGCCTTTATTTGAATGTATCTGCATCACAAAACAAGACGTCTTGACTGCATTGGCCTTGTAATATATCTTGCAGCCATTAACACAACAAAAATTTCTCTGATAATCAAACCCTAACTTTGAAACCAACTTATTAGTTCTATAGACACCATACGACACTAAATTTACTATAGGGTTCATTGCTACCTTAATGAATGATTTGCTATCATGTTAAAATCAAATTTGATGGTCAACATTCTCAGTGTCACTGTTAACTCTATATATGTAGTGCAACCATTCCATAAATGTTTTTGTCCAACGTTCAGTAAGTCATAGAACTGTCATGATTCGTTGTTCGACGCTTTAGTTTCATGTTGAATTCTCTCAATAAATTGAGCTCTTTGAGCATCATGAACCATTTCTTCATATGTGCCAAGAACAATTTTTTTTTTTAGGAGTGGCATAACTTGTCGAGGCATCTCCTTGCTCAATCTGAACTTCAGGTTCTTGCTCATCTTATGCAGTCTAATAAAAATAATTATATTTGAATCCCTTGTGGTAAATATTCAACTTAACTTCTTCATATGATATAAACATTTGATTTTTTGTGCTTCACACAAGGACACCAAAATTTACCCTCAAAACAATAGATAGGCAGCTGTGATGTTACGTGCCCGAATTCCTGAACACCATTCAAGTTTTCATTTGTAAGTCATTTTCATCTTTGATATAATTTTTTTATACATCCAAGCTCTCTAATTATGAATATTTAACTTTATCATAGATGTAGCTTTACAAATAAGTGCAACTATTACAGAAAATAAAAATTAGTCAATATTGATCATTACTTGAAGTCGATATTACTTGGCCAAGCAAATCTTTGCCTTTCTTAACATAAATCAAACCTAAAATGTCTACTCTCCTAACCTACTCTCCCAACCATATCATAAGATGGTCAATGTTTAATGTGACCAAATCATCTAAGACGATTCTCTCTATATTTGTCCTCCACTGAAGTTACACCAACTCTATCATGGATATATTCATTTTCTATTTTGTCTTCAAGTGTCAAGCCACTCATCCACCTAAGTATTCTCATCTCAATAACACTTAACATTGTTTTATGCCTCTCTTTTAAAGGTCAAAATTATTATAAGTGAAAAAATTAAAAGGCATATCCAAAAAGCTTTGATTGACTCAAAGTACCTACAATAACCACTCTCCAAGTAAGAGTAACTAAAAGCTATGAGATGTACGGTAGAAAGAGAGTATGTGCTCTTTCTTTATATCAATTTAAGAAATTACTTTAACATTGGCTAGTGGTGTAACAATAGAAGTTCAATATTTGTGTCAGCCTTGGCTTGTCTGAGGTTAGAGCTTAGCATTGTGGAGTTAATGTATATGATGCAAGCATTGCTAAAACTATCGCAAAGGAAAATTCTAACAAGTTTGGTTGATTAGGAATATTATAGTCTATTTGTTTAGAAATAATTAGTCTGAATAGCAAATAAATAATACTGTTAGATTTGATTATATACTTAAACTTTGCAAAACTATTAATCTTAAAGTAAACATTATCTCTCTCTCTCTCTCTCTCTCTCTCTCTCTCTCTCTCTCTCTC
>NW_018164884.1:109555-119799 GCF_001263595.1 Phalaenopsis equestris
TGAACCGCTTTACTGTCATAAGTGGCTAGATATATATATTACTCTTCAATAAGTTAATAATTATAAATCTATACTTATTTTAATTTTATATAGTAAATTTTGGCTTAGTTAATTAAAGAAGGTGTAATCATAATATATTTTAGATTTTAGAAGATAAGCTAGAGAAATTCTTTTAAAATAAATTGTAAGTCTAGTTTTGAAAATTAACTTTTATAAGTGTGAGGTTTCTTAATATAGGTTAAATTTTATTCTTAAATACTTTTTTTGTAACGTGATTAATAAAGAATAATAAAAAATATCTAATTAATTAAATATTAAAATGCATCATTCAAGGTTGTAGTTGGTCGCTATAATAACTTCAGCTGGCCACATAAACCTTAGTTGAAAGTTTTAACAATAGTATTTGGTCATAAAGGTCATAGTTGGTTGATGCACGACCTGTATTTGGGGACAAAAGATGTGTTTGGAAGCTACAATACATAAAAGCCGTAGTTGATGACTACAATAGTGTTCTTTTGGCCACGTATGTTATAGTTAGAAGCCTTAGTAGAATTAGTCGGCCACAAAGCCAGTAGTTGGTTATTGCTTATGCACTAGTTAGCCACCAAGGTCATGACCGAAGGCTGCAATATCGTCACTTTGTCACGAAGGTTGTAGTTGGTGGTTGTAATAACGTTAGTTGGTCGCATAAGTCATAGCTGAAAACTGTACCAATAGTTGTAGGTCATAAAAGTCATAATTGGTTGTTGCACGGGCAATACTTGGCTACAAAGGTCATGGTTGGAAGCTGCAATATCGTCATTTGGCCACAGAAGTTATAGTTGGTGACTGCAATAACATCAGTTGGTAACATAGACCATAGTTGGAAGTTGTAGATGGTAGTATTCAGCCACAAAGGTCGTAGTTGGAAGCTGCAAAATCGTCAATTGGCTATAGAGGGTGTACTTGATGACTCAATATCATCAGTTGATCACATGGGTTGTAGTTGTAAGTTGTAACAATAGTAGTCGGCCACAAAAACCAAAGTTGGTTGTTGCACAAGCAGTAATTGGTCACAAAGGCCATGGTTAGAAGTCGCAATATCATATGTTAGCCATAGAGCTATAAAAAAAGCTCATTGTTCGCAACTAGGTTATGTTCGTCTAGTTAAATAGCTCTTGCTCTATTCATTCACAACGCAAGCGAGCCGAACACAAAATTTTTTATCAAACACGATTTATAAATGAGTCAAACACTAACAAAAATTTATTCATTTGTATTCAGCTAATTTTGACTTGAAATAATTAAATAATAATATTTATTTAAATTTTATATATTTACTTTTTATACATATAAAAAATGCTAAATTTATTATTTTTAAAAGATATTTGAGTGGTATGATTATAAATAAAATATATGAGATTAGGTGTTTGATATGGATGGTATGTATGCAAATGTCTCTAAAATATCTGCATATGTAAATACATAAGAGTTGGGCAGTTTTTTCCCAAAAATCTTCATGTCGCCCAGTCATATATGTAAATACATAAAATTGGGTGGTATATGTGTAAATGGCCTAAGACTTCCGAAGCTTCTATGTTTTTTGTTCCACATCGCTCTTAGAAGAGGAAGAATTCTCATTAGGAATCCCATTTAAATATGAAAACGAAAAAAAAAAAATTTCAGTTTTCATTTGCAATCTATTATTGAGTGGGGGATGAAACAAATATTTTAAAATAAAATTTTATTTTCGAGTAAATTGAGCTAAAATGAATACAATATTGGTGAAACTAGACTTGTTCTATGAATCATATTCAAAGAATATAGTGTAGGGATTTAGAGAAAGAAAAATAGAGATCAGAGATACTTGCTCGATAAAGACAAAGAGAAGTGTTCCCAGACACTTTGGTTCTTTTTTATTTCATGAATTTGGTCACTGCATTGAGTGAGAGAGAGGAGGGGGAGGGGTTCAAAGAGAAGAACCAGAACGGCTAATATATATTTTTTGATCTGTCTATTTATAGAAGATGGAAGAATAAAATAAAAAATTACTTAATTACCTCAGTTTAAGTAGAGTTGCATAGAGCAATCTAGTCTTTTGTTGCCTGGTTCTATCAATTAGGAGCTTTTTGGTCAGCTTTTAGGAGGTGGTTGGCGATGCTGCAGTCGTGCAAGGTGGAGGGATCGACTTGATGCTTGAAGGTCCGATTAGAATAGAGGGAGTCAAGTGGTCGGCTGAAAATGGGGGTGGAAGGTCAAGGGTGGTCGGGTGGAAATAAGGGGTGGAAGGTCAAGGGTAGTCGACCGGTTAGAGAGAGAGTGGTCAATTATAGGTGTTCGGCCGACTGGACATGGGGTGTTATTCATCGCAGAAAACACCTATCCAATTGCAAAGGGTTGTGTTCTTCCCTGAGCTGAAATTCTTTTCCATACAAATATGTAAGCTTGAATGTTGCTCAAAATCTTGTCTAACATGAGCTAATTCGAACAAATTCGAATTTGAATTGAGTCAAATAAAAATTTAGTCATTTACATGCTATGTCGAACATGAGCTCATTTCGAACAAAAAACAATTTCAAATGACTTGAAAACAAACACACTCTGAGCTTGCTAATGTTCGATTCATTTACACCCACAGTTAGCTAAATAGGTCATAACTGGATAATGCAATAGCGACAGTTGGCTGAAGGTGTCTAGTGGTGGGTAGTTAAGGCGACGACGGTGATTGGTGGCTACAGAGGTCGAAAGTTATCAGTGAGTCTTCAGCATGGACGCTAAACATTATGACTATATTTGGGATACAACATTTGCAAATAAGGGTTGCCAATGGCTGGTGGTTGCTAGCTGCAAGCAAGGATGGTCATCAATGGTCGACAACAACCAACGTGCGGTGATCAACAATGATCGAAGACTAAAAGAGGCCGAAAGTTATCACTGGGTTTTCAATATAACATTATGCATTACAACTGCATTTTTGATATAATATTACCAATAATGGGTTACTGATAAATGTGAGCATGGGTGGTCAGCGGTAGTCGATAGCAACTGATGAGCAGTGACCGACAGTGGTCGGCTACTACAGAGGCTGAAAATTAAACAATATTGGTGAAACTAGACTTGTTCTATGAATCATATTCAAAGAATATAGTGTAGGGATTTAGAGAAAGAAAAATAGAGATCAGAGATACTTGCTCGATAAAGACAAAGAGAAGTGTTCCCAGACACTTTGGTTCTTTTTTATTTCATGAATTTGGTCACTGCATTGAGTGAGAGAGAGGAGGGGGAGGGGTTCAAAGAGAAGAACCAGAACGGCTAATATATATTTTTTGATCTGTCTATTTATAGAAGATGGAAGAATAAAATAAAAAATTACTTAATTACCTCAGTTTAAGTAGAGTTGCATAGAGCAATCTAGTCTTTTGTTGCCTGGTTCTATCAATTAGGAGCTCTTTGGTCAGCTTTTAGGAGGTGGTTGGCGATGCTGCAGTCGTGCAAGGTGGAGGGATCGACTTGATGCTTTGAAGGTCCGATTTGATTAGAGGGAGTCAAGTGGTCGGCTGAAAATGGGGGTGGAAGGTCAAGGGTGGTCGGGTGGAAATAAGGGGTGGAACACCAATGGTAGTCGACCGGTTAGAGAGAGAGAGAGAGTGGTCAATTATAGGTGTTCGGCCGACTGGACATGGGGTGTTATTCATCGCAGAAAACACCTATCCAATTGCAGAGGGTTGTGTTCTTCCCTGAGCTGAAATTCTTTTCCATACAAATATGTAAGCTTGAATGTTGCTCCAAATCTTGTCTAACATGAGCTAATTCGAACAAATTCGAATTTGAATTGAGTCAAATAAAAATTTAGTCATTTACATGCTATGTCGAACATGAGCTCATTTCGAACAAAAAACAATTTCAAATGACTTGAAAACAAACACACTCTGAGCTTGCTAATGTTCGATTCATTTACACCCACAGTTAGCTAAATGGGTCATAACTGGATAATGCAATAGCGACAGTTGGCTAAAGGTGTCTAGTGGTGGGTAGTTAAGGCGACGACGGTGATTGGTGGCTACAGAGGTCGAAAGTTATCAGTGAGTCTTCAGCATGGACGCTAAACATTATGACTATATTTGGGATACAACATTTGCAAATAAGGGTTGCCAACGACTAGTGGTTGCTAGCTGCAAGCAAGGATGGTCATCAATGGTCGACAACAACCAACGTGCGGTGATCAACAATGATCGAAGACTAAAAGAGGCCGAAAGTTATCACTGGGTTTTCAATATAACATTATGCATTACAACTGCATTTTTGATATAATATTACCAATAATGGGTTACTGATAAATGTGAGCATGGGTGGTCAGCGGTAGTCGATAGCAACTGATGAGCAGTGACCGACAGTGGTCGGCTACTACAGAGGCTGAAAATTAACGCTGAGCATGACTATAGTGTTTTACGTTACGCTACATTTGTGATACCACGTTAGCAAGCATGGGTCACTAATGGCGGTGAGCAGATGCGGCTAATAGGTGATGGCCTACGGTGATCAACGACTCTGAAGGCTGAAAATTATCATCGGGTTTTCAATACAAAGTTATATGTTATGAGTATATTTGGGATATGACGTTAGCAACCATGGGCCACCGACGATGATGAACAAGGGCAGCCGACGATGGTTTATGTTTGCTGACTAAAGGTAGTCGATGATTATAGATGCCAGAAGTTATCACAAAGACATTAGTCTAGCACATGCTTTCGAATTCCTTCTCTTCTCCTCTTCCCTCCCTTCCCAAATGAAGAGATAGGGTCTATTTACAGGTTCTCACAAAATAACATTTTGATCTTTCGGTGAATAATTTCACCACCAACTTGATCGGAGGCCCATATTGATTTCCTTGGATCATAAGAAATTTTTTTAATGATTTGAGGGCCTTAATGACCTTAGAGTTAAGTGGGGTTGGATTTGTTAAATTCCTCTCATTAAGACACTCGGTATGAATATATATGCATCCAAATTGGAGTTCATTTGACCATTAAATTGAAAACATGGAACCTCTAAAAGTGCTTTAATTGCTTGATCTAAGTTTGATTGGACTTAATCGAACCAATTATGGTGTCATCTGGTTCATCTTATCGAGACAGATATAAACTTACTAAATTTGAGGCCTGGATGATTTTGATTTTAAACAGGGAACATTTCATGCTGAAAAATTCCTTGAGATTTGTGTCAAATAAAAAAAGTTTCTTCATAGCATGTCAATTTCTATTCGAAATTTATTAAATGCAAATTTTAGATGATTATTAATTTAAATGTTCTTACTTATAAATTAAATATTAATTAAAATTTTTATTTAATTGGATAAAAATTATGATGATATATCAAGAAAAGAATGGGTAGTCTTATGACAATGCACCCTAATTTGGTGTAAATATAATTGATGTGTACTAGAAAATGTGTGAAGTAGAATAATATATTATTGTCTTCTTAGCGTTGTACAAAGATTCAACACATTCATAAAAGATAAAATAAATAGTAATGACACTAGAAGTTTTTACGTGGAAACCTTGTAACCTGTAGAGTGAAAAACCACGTGTCCTGACTCATTTGAAGAAATTCATTATAAGTTGATAATTACAAAGACCTCTTATCTCACAAGAAAGAAAAGGTTACAAAGTTTTCCAAATTAGAGCGTCGATGTAAGAAAGATCTCATCACAAAGAAGAGACGACGGCTGAAGTTGAACTGCGAGGGCCGACAAGTGGTGGTCAAAGGTGTTCAATATTATTCGACGATGATTAAAGGGATGCTGAACCTAAACTCCTCAAAACTTGGAGCTATTCTTTAGGTTTCAAGCTCTTCTATCCCTCATGAGATGGGTGGGCTCCTATTTATAGATTCACTGCATCAATTAAATATGAAATTTGGACCACTATGATGAGATGACCCAAAGAGATCCCCTTGACCGGACGACATTCGATGGTCATTTGAGTGTCTTAATGATGTTAGAATTGAGTGTTTTATGACACGTTGGATTCTTCTTATCGAGATACTCGATTAGAACATAAACTCATCAGAATCAACATCAGTTCGACATTTCAAAAATACTCAGAAAGCTTCCAAAAACAATTTAATGTCTTGATCTGAGCACGATTTGACTCGGATTGAATCGATTTAGGTATAATTAAGTTTGTCCCATCAAGTCGGCGAGTTTAAAGTTTGTTGTAATCAAAGCTGATGGTCACTTTTAATCACATTGAAAAAATTTTTATTTAAAAAGATCCATGCCAAATGTAGGAAAATTTTCAATAAAGTATTAATAATTAAAAGGTTTTCGAAGGATTGCATGTAGATTATTTCAGTATAAATCAAGCTTTAATATCCAATGATCGGAATAATAGAATCAATAACCACCGTTTTATACAATTCGTAATTTTTATCCCAATTATTTAAATCTTTACAATTTATCACCCAGAGAAACATGAAAATACAAAATAAAAGAAAATGAGAAAAGATTTTTTGGAGCTCGAATCCAACATTTTGTAATTCTTCCCTTTTCCAGGCCTGAAAATGAAAAGTTACGCATCTTCCAGTCGTGGAGACAACAATGTCAAACACCTCGCCGCGCTTCGCCACCAATACCCAAAACCCTCCCCGCTATTCACCTGGGCCAGCTTTCTCAAATCTACCGCCGCCACCTCCCCGCCCTCATCGCCCACAAACACCTTCCCCTCCCGCGCCATAACTCCGGCGACCCTCCTCCTCAGAACCGGCCGCGCATAAGCTGCAGGAGCTCCATCCCCTGCCCTGGCATCCCACACCCTCACCACCGCACCTCCCACCTCATCCGCTGCCGAAACTATCTCCGTCGGCGAAGCAAGCTGAACCACTGCAGTGTCAGCAGCGCCGCCATCAAACGATCTAAGGATCTCTCCGCGGCTCATATCGAAGAACGAGACAGTCCCTGCATTCCGATCAAATCCAAGCCCAAACTCATCCCAAGCTTTCACGACACCCATTCCCCCCACGAAATCCGGCAAGGAGAAAGAGAAATTGCTCGTCTCCTTCAGCTTTTCTATCCTCAAATGTTCAGACTCCTCTTCCTCCTCTTCCATCTCATTCATTTCGCTTTCTTCCTCCTCTTCAACATCGGAAGATGAGACTGAAGCATCGTCATCGTCGCTGCAGGAGGAATAGAAGGAGGGGAGCCGAATTAGGGTTTTCCGCCTTCGGAAACTTGAAAGCTGGAGTTTTGACAACAGGACTGCGATGGCAGTGGCGGCGGCTGTGAGGAGGAGGACACCCCAGGTCCAGAAGGATCCCGGAGCGGAGTAAAGGAGGTCGTCGACGAGGCTTGGGTTTCCAAGTAGGCCTAATTCGTGGACGATTAGAGGTGAGTCCATGGAGGGCAACAGTGCTCTGTAGGGGAGAAAAGGGGGAGCTTTAAGAGATGCAGAGGGTTGGAAAAGAGGAGAAGGGGAGACGTGTGTGGGGCGGGTTTTATGGACGGAGAAATTAGAAAGAAAGGTGGAAGGAAGTGATGCCGTGTCGTAAAGGTAACGTGCTTCTCGTTGGCGGCTTTCTGGTGTGGGGGTGGAGTTTATAACTGAGCAGGCGTTGGTTTATATTTCTACCTCTTCTTTAACCGGGCATCTACAAGATTTTTTAGGTATTTTATGTATGCGAGTCTGTTGCCTGATTGCCTTATAACAGGGTCGGTTGTTCTAGCATGATTTTGGTTCGGTCAATTTGATTGAGTTGGGGCAAATAGCTGACTTCAATCGATTAGCTTCGAGTTGGTAGGATTGGCTCGGTATGCTAGACTTTACTGATCGGCTGATTTAATTTGATTGTTGACCCTCAATTCCTAGATAAAGAACTTTTGTTGACAGAACGAGACTAGGGTCTAAAGAAGGTGGTGGATCACCATAACTCGATAGATAGCTCATTCCTTGAGGAGAGAGATCATTCGGCATGATTGTGAGGCTATGTTGCATTTCCAATTTTTTGTCCTTGTTGAGAAACATAGGGAGCGTCAGCGGAACGGATTGTGATGGCAAGGAACTGAATTCTTTTCTCGTGTTGGATCTACTGAGAGGTAGGTCGATGCACGTGTTGGCTTTCTTGTGTTGATTAGCTCAGGTATTGATCTTCTATTCAAGTGTGATCAACATGAAGTTAGATCATTCTTTTTGTCCTTCTTCTAGCTCGGTTAGACTTCATTCTTGGCTCGAATGGATGCATCTAATCACATAAATGGAACCTATTTGAAGCTAAATTTTTTACTGAAGTTATAAAAAGTAAGTTTAATGTTATGATAATCATAAATTAAATATTTATTATTAAAAATAATACTTAAAGTTTACATATTTTCTAGTCATGACATCAATAAAAGACATATAATTAATTTATATTGTAAAACAGTGAAATGAGATACCAATAATTCCCTACTGCATAAATTTTAGGGAATATATCATCTGCTCAAAGGTTGCTTTCATATTCAGCTACAATCTAGATGGGTCTTTTTAAACAAATCTTTAGGTTTTTTATTTTATTTTCTCTGTCCTTGTAATTCACTTTTCATTCTAGACCATTCAGTTTGTATTCATATCTTCTAGTAATAAAAGTGCGCGTGATCCTCGATTTTCCTTTAAAAAATTTACTTATTAATAAATATTTATCATGAATAAAAATGTATTAATATTTTGAAGGAAATATGTGCCCTCTCTCACTTCTTAAATACCTAATGCACATTAAATTCTAAATCTCTACTCTCTATTTGTATATGTATATATGTACAACATAGATATGTGTATATGCATATATGTACAATGTAGATACATATATATATATATATCTATGAATATGCGTATATGTGTATATATATATACGCACGTGTGTGTGTGTGTGTGTGTGTGTGTGTGTATTAGATAGGTATACGTGTATATGTATATATGTACAACATAGATATGTGTATGTGTATCACAAGAAAACACAGATCGTTTACGTGGTTCGATCCAACTGGATCTACGTCCACGAGAGGGAATCAATCAAATAGTTCACTAAGGCAAAAGAAATGGAAAATACATAGCTTATACATAGAGATGAGCCCTCATCTTCCTTCTATGGTCTTCCTCTCAAGCGATACCTTGATACAAGGCCTCAAGATGCTCTCCTCCTCTCTAGCTCTCTAGCTATTATCTCTTCCTTTGTGGTAGCTTAAGATTTCTTCCCTTGCCTCTATTTATAGAAACAAGAGAGGGGTAGGTGGGAGGTAGGTGGGAGGTAGGTGAGCGGTAGGTGAACGGTAGGTGAGATGTGGTAGGTGAGCGGTACCACATTACAAAAGTGCCCTTTTACCTTAGTTCATTAATTGGGGGTCAAAATAACAGTACGTCTATGTGTAGCTGAAAATGTGTGTTTGTATAAGTGGGCAAGTCTATCTGTATATGTGTAAGAGTAAATAAATTTATCTTGCAGAATTAGATTCTAATGATTTTTATGAAATTGAGCTTGTGGCCTTGATTGTCAACTATTTACTTATATTACTGACATGCGTATTAGTAAAAATTTATCATATTTAAAATGCATTGTTGATATTACAAAATAGTTTATTAAAGCTAAGAAAAATTATGTGCATCCTCTACTTTTCAAACTTATTACCTGGACATTAAATTTACCCAATGAACTTTATCAAACATTGACTGCACAATCAAATGGGCGACTATTGACTCAATGACTGTCTTATACCATATATTGATAAGAAAATATTTGGCTTGATTGCAAATGAATATATTATGCGAAGCTATAAAATAAAATAAAATATATTGAGAAGTTTGCAATCATTATTCAATTAACTGATGACAATAAAATACAAGATTTTATTTCAAATTATGTGCTTTTCATATTCTTAAACTTATTTATTAATGTTAATAAATTTGTCCCCTCAAAAGAAATGCCACTCCTACCCTTTTAACATCGCATCAAAAATATTATCAATATTTAAGAATTTATATATCTTCATTGTATATAATATAAAAATTTATATTGTAGATATATAAATATATAAAAAGTGTGTGGTAAATACCTAAATTTTATTATTGATATCATCTAACGTTTGATTAACTCTATTAATAAATTTTGCCTAAAAAGGTAAGAAAACGCCAATTAGGATCGATAAGGATAGGCCTACTTTGGGAATGACTAGGATCCAAACGTCAGGATAAATGCTAATTTTTTATTTATTTTAATATATATATATATATATATATATC
>NW_018164884.1:120334-154520 GCF_001263595.1 Phalaenopsis equestris
ATATATATATAAGATTATCAATATAAAATAAAGGGAGGGTTGATTGTAGGAGCTTCTTGTGACTCATGTCTGCCTTTAATTATTAATCTTATATTATATATGTAATTGTCTGTTTGGTATTTTCTTTTTTTTTAGAATACTCATTCTATAACAATCATGATTGATATCCTCAACAATTTTTGTTATTTGGCACGAATATCAATATGATTAGTATAAATTTCAGAATATTTTATTAGCAAGAAATATTCAATCTCAAATTAAAAATCATTTGTTACTCCAATTTCAACTCTTATGGCCAAATTGATCGGCTTGAATAGACGAACACAATGACACCAAAATTGATCTAATTTTAGTCAAATAAAGCCCAGATCGAGCCAATAAAACATTTTTTTTAGAAGCTTCGAGTGACTAATTGAAGGCTCAAACATATTTCAAATTTAACAAGCTTTTAGTCAAATCGAGCATCCCAATGAGCATATCTAACGAGCCTAATATCACTCAGTTCTAGTTTTGACATCATTAAGGTACTACAATATGTCATCTGATATAAGAACTTCTCTAAGTCTTCTGATGGAGTGGTCCAATTTTTTTTTATTTATAGATAAGACCACCCTCAGACTCTATAAGTAGAGCTCTACCCCCTTCATGAAGGGGGAACAAGGAGGGGGACCTGGACCTAAATAACTAGAGAAGAAGTCAATTTTCAGAGTTATTCTGGACCGAAGACCCAACGAACACTTCCTACTCTTGCAACTTCCAACCACCATCGACCACTGCTCTACAGACCCCGTCAACTATTGTCGACCACCTCTGGTTGTCTCTATCAGTGGAACTTCCATGGTAACGAAGTACGACATAATAATGCACCCCAAATGCCAGACAAAGACACACTCTGAAGATAGTGTAACAATGCATCCCAAAGATGGTGCAACTCCACATAATAACTGCTTGGAGTAATTGTATTCACAATATAATGGCCTTCTCAGAACTTTTAAAGTTCTTTCCTCACAGCTCCCCAATATGACCTACAACCTCTGTGGTTCACTACAACTCCAACCTCTTACTACGGGTTTGGAGGACAATTGATGCCACTAAAAACCCCACTATGACCTATGTAACCAACTACGGCCTGTGTGGTTCATAGCTCAAGTAACTCTTAACTCCGACCTCTATGACCTACAGACATTATTGAAGCTTAACATTACTGTCCATATGACCGACTACGATTTAAGTAGTTCATAGCTCGTGCAACTCTCAAATTCGGCCTCTATAGCCTGTAGAAGTTATTACAACTCGTCATTATGTCATGTATGACCAACTACGACCCACTTGGCTCACAGCTCATGCAACTCTCAACTTCAGCCTCTGTGGCGTATAAATGTTATAGCTCACAAATTTAGCCTATGCAACCAGCGAATGTTATTATAACTCTCAAGTATGACCTACATGATTCGTATCTCACACAACTCCTAACTTTGGCCTCTGCATTCTACAAATGTTATTAAAACTCCCTGTTATAGCCAATGTGACCAACTACAACCTACTTAGCTCACAGCTCACAGATATTCTAACTTCTACCCATGTGACCTATAAACATTATTATTGTTCTTTACTATGGTATATGTGATCAACTATGGTCTACGTAACTCACAAATCTCACAACTCCCAACTCCGGCCACTACAACTTACGAACATTATTACAACACACCACTACGTCATACATGATCAACTACGACATACATGGACCATAGCTCATGCCGCTCTTAACTCCGATCTCTGCATCCTACAACATTATTATGCTCTACACTACAACCTATGTGACCAAATATGACCTATGCAGCTCACAGCTCATACAACTCTCAACTTCAGCCTCTACAACCTATAGACATCATCATAGTTCATGCACCTCCCAACTTCAATCTTTGTGGTCTACAATTGTTATTAATTATCCCTCGTATAACCTATATAACCAATGTATACTATGCGGTCCACAACTCATACAACTCCCAACTCCGACCTATGTTGACTACGGATGTTATTGTCGCTCACCACTACGACATATGTGACCAACTATGACATATGTGACTCACAGCTCCATAGCTCCTTTATACGACCTCTTTGGCCCATCGATGCTCTTGAAACAACCATCTACGACCCACATGACCAACTATTATCATGACTTTTAACTACAGACTTTACGACAAGCTCACACTACAACTACCATCCACAACATTCATAGTGGATTACTCCCTCCATAGCAAACTACTATGGCTTTTGTGGCTAATTATTATTATTGAAATATTGTTATACATCAAGTTTTTAATTTCATCTTCCTTAATTCAGGAGAAGAATAGGTTATGTATTTATAATTATATAGTAGTTTACTTCATCTAGGCCAAGTGACATGATTTTTTCCTTTTACAGGTTTTTCATATAAAAATCACGGTGCCTTCCCTCGCTAATATTCTTTTATCGTGTGTGTGCTAAATCTCTTTCTGCGATGATATGCTAATTTATTACTCCACCATTGTGGATCTTCTGGTATGTATCAATGATAAAGATTATATATCACTAAACCTTTATATTCATCTCTTTATTAAATAATTGTCTCTCACAAATTGTGCCTTATACTAGAATTTTTTGTCGTTTTCCCAATAATAGACTCGCCGTTGAGGAAATTCACACACTACTCATTGCAGATCATTTTTGCGAAGAGGGGAGTTTTGACTCCTTAGTTTGACATGTGTTCCAAGAGTTCAAGATAGAGGAATTTTATGATGCTTGAACATTAATGAGCCTTCATACTTAATTATAATGATAATTTGGCATGCAAATGAATTGTGAATAAAACTATTGCCAATGATGATATTCTAAAATATCGAAATGTAATAATAATGGTTAACTTGTGAGTGCAAGCCTCCCAAGCATTAGAATAAAAAAAAATATAATAAATGATCATAATATCATCTCAACTATAGTATTATAATAAACGGTCAGTTCAGTTATCTAGATCTATAAATACCCATGATAATAAATGATGATGCGTAAATAGGTGTATTGTCTAAAGGGATGGTCGCATTAATGCCACATATGTTGCTTCCTTTTCCCATGATCATTTCCGGGCAATAATTGGTGGATCCATTTTGGGCAGAATATCAAAAAAGGATGGACTGTTCCACAAGCTTGGTTGGTAAAAGGGAAGATGAGGTGGACTGTCCATTATCTTTCCTCACCTTTATCTCCATAAGTCTTTGTTTACCATTATTCAATTGGGAAAGCACTTTGTCTACGCTTTGGAGGAGATTTGTACAAAAGGCTCCAAGTTGTCATTTGAGTGATATGACATAAAAAAATGTGCTTGAAAATACTAAAATAAAAAAATATTGTATGCATACCTCTTCAAAATTTCTTTCTTATTTGAATTATTTTGCGTTGATTGTGGATGAGAAAAAAACTGGAAGTGTCGTTGGTAGACTCACACCAAATGACAAGCAATTTCATCATTACTTATTATATATGCATATATTTTAATTCAGTTACATAGAATTTAATACTGTCATTGTTGAGTTACAAACCCCAGATGCAGAAAATAAAAGGTTGTGTTTAGTAGTAGACATCCAACATAAACTTTTTATCAAAAAAAATCATGACAAGAATCTTTTAAATAATTATATAAATTTTAGGGCATCCCCTAAAATCAACGTGTTGCATGACCCGAATACAATAAAAAGGGTGCAAGAGCCACTACACCGGTGTCTACATATTATGTTAAATAAATAAGATTTCCCACATTATAGAAGAATATAGATAAAGAAGTTAGTCCATGAAACTAATGACATTATAAGAGCTTGAAATATATATACTCTCACATGTAAATTAATAGAACTAATATATATTATAGTTCATATGAAGCTAAATATCTTATGCATTCAAGAAACTAAATATGTTAGAGAAAAGACTAAGGAGATTGATAATTAAAGTTTTAAACTTTGATAGTATAATTATAGATAAAAAAAATGTAGTGTAATTATAGATAAAGATATAATTAAAACCCTAAAAATTGTTATTGATACTAAGATTTCTAATGTTATAAATGTTTATGCACCTGAAGTAGGCTTAGATATAAGTTTAAAAGAAAAATTTTGAAAAAACCTAAATGAATTAATAAAAACGATGCCTCTAAAAGAATAAAAAAAGAATAAATTTTTATTGAAGCGTAAATTAAATGAACAAGTTGATATTGGTAGAAAATCTTAAAAATATTCATGTTAGCTACGATTTTGGAACGATTACTACTAAATGTAAAATCATATTAAATTTTATTTTATCTTATGCTTATGTTGCTACTAATATTTTATTTAAGCAAAGAAATGAACATATTATTGCTTATAAGAATGAACTAAATAAAACACATTAATTATTCTCTTATGAGAAAAAAAGATCATCAGAATGTTAAAATTACAGTCATTTCTAATGAAAATTTAAGTACTCAACATTCTAAAATCTTATAATTTTGTGTACAATCTTCTTTCTCTGAAAGAAAGAAGACCGAACTGGCCAATCATTATGTTAACATCACAATACCAACCATGTTTCAAAATTAAAAGATCCTGGATTCTACTTTGAACAATCTTGAGTAAATTTAGATCTCACTTTGAACCCTCTAAATTCCTTTTGAGTACTGTGTATTGGGTTAGACAAAGAAGGAAGGAGTGAAAGAAATACTCAAACCAATGGTCAATTTTATGATCAATGCCCCTTAACAAGAGTTTAATTAACATTTTGTTCTTTCAAACGCTACACAAAAGTTAAATTTCACCAATTAAACTTGCGAATGTTGATATAAAAAAACAACCACTAAATACAATAATGCTAAAATACACTAAATGCTAAAAAACAATCTGTAATGATTCCGTCATCACATCAGTAATATTGAAGTTCCAGATTCCGGTCAGAATTAGTTGAGATACAGTTCTATCTTTCATGTAGAACTGATTTTAATTCTATTTAATCAGAAGAACCACAATTTCTATTACACTCAACGAAAAGTAGATTTAAATCGGTGAGATGTTCAAACGATAGAAAGAAATTGAAGGTATAAAGAAGATAATACAAAGCTTTGAAAAAAAAAAAAAAGCCAAAAAGGGTTTATGCCAAAATCATCTTCTAAAGCCGTTGCCCATTTCTTTCAGAATATATAAATTTTCGGCAGTATGAATAAATAAATCATTGTTATGAACCCCGATTGAGCAACCAAGGAAATAGGCCAACAAAATTCCACACTAACACAAGAATTTATTAACAATAAGCATGGGTGACGAATCGGTTTAAAACGTGACCAAGCAAACCAAATAGAGCTAATTTTTTTGTTCCTAGCTATAATTTTATAGCTTTTCAATCGAAAGTTTCAACAGATAAACCATACTAACAAAATATATAGTTTGAGGCGGCATACTCCATAGAAAGACACCATCAAAGAACCAACCTTTTATTCCAATAGAGATTGCAGAGTCGTTGCAACGGTCTTCAGGCAAATCCTATGAACTGAAAGCTGAAATGGATGTACGAGGATAATGAGAAAAAATGACAAAAAGGCCTCCTGGCTCTTTGTAGTGGGTTATTTAAGTCGCAGAGTTTATATATACAAGTGTCAATTTAGTCCAAATTCTTTTAATATGGGCTGAATAGTCTCCACGGAATCAGTCCCAATTTAAAGAGTCTAGAGACTAAATGGACACTTTTATAGATTATGGGACTAAAATGGCCACACATAAATAATCATGGGACTACTTTGATAATGTACTAATTTGATAATATGCAGGTAAAAATGCAAAATAGGCCGCTAACACATGAGAACAAACTTACCTACAACAAAAAATTGTAATTAAAATGTAGAAAAAAAGCAAGTTTGTATAACTCTATACTCCAGGTCCGGTTATGGTTTCTACTTTCAATTTATTTATGACAATTTTTCTTTGAAATGTCATTTCTCTATACCTTGAAAATCTCAATGGTTAATAAAAAATATTGTTTATTCAATATCATCAATTCAAATCACATATTTTATAATTGATTGCAACCAAGAGCAGGACATTGTCCTGCTTCAGGCTTCTGCCATTTTCATCGCAATAACTGCTAACTTCTTTTCTTATTTTAGTTGAACTATACCTCAAACTACTTTCCACATTACCTGGAAAATTAAACGTAGCAATTACTTCCAACTATAAAAAAACAAATTATTCTCCACATTTAGTATTTTTAGAATTGTGAATCTTGATAGCATAAGACTAGTTTCCGCCTTCTTCTGCATTCCTGGTTCCACCTTTGTATCCAAAGCAATGCAACGGACTTCCACTGTGGCAGTGCCAGCGACTTCAGTTTCGTTTCTTTTTGTACAGGCGAGTGGGAAGAAAACAGGATGCACGGATTGAGAATATGGCAAAATTTTGTAGAACCAATATGAGAAGATAGTAATACCATATATGAATAATTTGGAACTTAATTAAACATGAAATGGAGAAGAACTTTCACTAAAACATGGACAAGTAAAGAAAAATGCAGATCAAGATAATCGTGCAAGAAGTTTTATACAAGGAAAATGAACAAGACAGGATGCAACTTTAAAAGGAAACTAAGTGTCTATTGCACATGTAATATCCAATTCAAGGGATTAATTCTAAAAGCGGCAAAGTATATAGTTCAATAGAAAGAAATAGAAAATTAAGAATGATGAATTATTGATTGGATACTAATTATAATTCCCAACAGAAACCACCGCTTATCCTCATTTAATTGTACTTCGTAACCATTACCTATCTTGCACTAAATACCCTTTTGTTTAAAAATTCATTTTTCAGTCTATAAAAGACTTAGAAATTTAAAGGAGCTCAAGGATGAGAGAGAGACCACTTGTTTGGGTGAGATTCCCTAAATGTAATGGATTAAGATTCTCCAAATGTTGCAAGAGAATCATCGCTCTCTTTAATGCAGTTTACCTCTATAATAAAGTAATTCCACTCCATATTTACTTTAACTCTAAGGCTTTTTTTTTTTAAACTAACATCAAATTGGCATCAATACTCTATTACAAAGCAATAGGCAGAGGCCAATATGTTCAAGACATGATATGCAAGCGACATGCATCCTACATACTCAGGATCTGCCATCCCCATTTAATTAAAAAAAGAAAAAAAGAAAAAATCAAACATGAGTGTCTGACGTGTAACCTATACCCTTCAATGACTAGGTTCAAGTATTTAAATCTCAAAACTTCTCATGCCCTAATTTTATTTCCTTCTAAAACATCTCCTTCACACAAACTCCCACACTGGCTCGCCACTCATACACTTAGATGCCACAACCCCGCAACTCACATGTCACCTCCTCTCTCTATTTTGGATTAATTGGCATTTTTATTTCATTTTTTATGGCACTAATTATGAAAATTGAGAAAATATTTTATTTAGTTTTTTGCAACCTCAAATATGATGATTTTTTACATCCTTACAATTTTGGAATTTTAAAAAAAATTTCATCTTCATTAAATGCAATTATCCCACAATATTTTTATTTTAAAAATATATAATTATAATTTCATGTCAAAAGTATCTTTGTGCCTCATATTTTCAATTATAGATGTGCTGCATGTCCAAAACATGTCGTATCTATATCCCCAATTTCTATCAGTACATATATATTTCCATCAGCGTCAATCAACGATGTTAGGAGAACCGTTTCACTAAAAATAAAACTTGGGGTTGAGTTCCTTTAATGAAAGGGATAATGGTAAGGATTAAATTAGATACTAATTTTAATTTCCAACAGGCACTTGATCACTTAACAATCTCATTAAATTGAATATCCCAACCACCAAGCACCTTTTTTAAATGGCCAAAAGGTTTTGAGACTATAAAAGGATTATGTATGCAAGAATTTAAATGATTTAAAAAAAATGAGAGTAAAATTCTTAGTAAACCCACAAATGTAATGGGTGAGTAAACCCACAAATGTAATGGGTGAGTTGCCCCATTTGGGTTTGAGTCTCACTTAGATCATTTAATCTTTCCCTCGTCAAAATAAAATCTTTCTTTCCATTGTAATTCTACTTCTGTTCTTTGCACAACATAAAGTGTATTCTCACAAATGCAAGCCATTGTTATTACCTACTTATATTTGAAACATCAGCACCACATCTACCTTTTGAACTTTGAGCAATAACAATGGGTGTACGTATTTCAACAAGATTTACATTTCATCAGGTGATCCAAGTGGTGAATGACACCTTTCTATTAGGTTTTTTATTTGTGTGTTGGTTGATGAGGATGATACAGATGATACAGTAATTATATTATATTATCATACAAAAATGCGTGAAATATGAAAAATATATATATATATATAAAAAAAAAATAGTGACAAAAGAGAAACATTGGCTTTTAACAATTTCTAATGGCTTGAGCAAAAAAGGCATTGGAGCTGGCTAGCGGCAGTTCAATTAAATTAAAGCTAGCGATTAAGCAATTATTAAAGAAGACGGTGTCCAAATGGGATGGAACAAATAGATGAGGTGAAGAAAAAGACAGAGGGAAGGATGAGTGAAGGTATGCAGGACACAACAGCGTAGATAGAGGAGAGAGTAGCTTGTAAAAGAGGAAATTGACGTGAGCTCAAGCTAATCGAACATTGGAGCAGCACCCGCACGTGCTACAGCTCACACCATGATGGATATAGATAAGATAAAATATCATACTATACGATAGAATATGCTAGACATTCTCAAATTATCATAATTGAGGTACAAATTGTCAGTTGTTATTAGACTGATTGATTTTATTTGATTAGAATACATGCTGTTTTATTTTTGGTTATGTTAATATATTTTTAAGTTACGAGTTTTAATTCTCTTGTTAATAGCTCATCATATTTTTGACAAACATTTCAAATTTAAGATTTGAGATAAAATAAGTATAAAAGAAAATGTTCATGGAATATGCAATCAAGCTAATAAAAGTTATTTTATTCACAACTTCACTTTTACAACAACAACAACAACAACAACAACAATAATCCTTTATCCCACTAATTGGGGTCAGCTACATGAATCTTTTTTTCTCATTGTGTCCTAATGAGTCATATTTTCATTTAATTCTAATAGATTAAGATCATTTTTTATAGAACATGCCCAAGTCCTTTGGGTCTAACCCTACTTTTCTTAACATAAGTCGAATCTAAAACATCTAATCTCCTAATTGAATCACGAGATGGTCGATGTTTAATGTGACCAAACCATAAGACGATTCTCTCTAATCTTGTCGGCCACTGGAGCTACACCAACCCTTTCACGAATAGATTTGCTTTGTTTTTTGTCTCTAAGTGTCAAGTCACTCATCCGCCTAAGCATTCTCATCTCAGCAACACTTAATTTTGTTTTATGCTTCTCTTTTAAAGGCCCATAGAATGCAGGTCTCACCACAATCTTATAAAAGTTTCCTTCAAGTCTAAGCGGAACTTTTCTATCACACAATAGACCTAAAGCGTTTCTCCACATCAGCCAACTAACCTGAATTCTACTAATAACATCCCAATCTATATCACCATCACTTTGAACAATAGACCCAAGATATCTAAAGCGTTGACACCTTTTAATGATTTAATCACCCATAATTACAACTCTACTACTAGAGCTGCTGCTACTACTACTAAAATTACATTCCATGTATTCTATTTTAGATCTACTAAAACAAAGTCCTTTAGAATCCAATATAGGCCTCCAAAATTCCAGCCTTTCTTGAACTCTCTCTATTCTTATCAACAAGAATGATATCATCAGCGAAAAACATACAACAAGATACAACCTGCAAATGTCCAGTAAGAACATCAATAATTAAAGCAAAAAGATATGGGCTTATAGTCGATCTCTAATGTAATCCAACTAAAATAGAAAAATACTTGGCTAATCCACCTTTTGTTTGAACAAAAGTAACAACTTTAGAATAGATATATTTAATGACTTGAATACAAGTCATATCAACACCTTTTCTAGAACTCTCCAAGGAACTTCTCATGGAAATCTTATCATAAGTTTTTTTTAAATCAATAAAGATTATATGTAGATCCTCCTTACTCTCCTTGTACTTCTCCATCAAACCTCTCAATAAATGTATAGCTTCCATTGTATAGCTTCCATAGTAGACTACTTGCCCAGCATAAAACCAAATTGATTATGAGAAATCTTTTTCTAAATCAAACATCACATGACTTTACATTTAAGTTGATTTAAATTTTATTTCATTAGTGGCTCTTTAGATTTAATTCGACGATTATTTTTTAGTGTCTTAGTGATAAAAATTAAAAATAAATTAATTTTATCGTTCGAGTGTCTGACACTACTTTAAAATTTCCATAACCTCAAGTCGAGTTGTATACTTTCATTAAATAATAACATTATAATTAGTTGATTAATTATTTATATTTATTAAACTTGTTCTTTTATAGGGAAGCCCAAATGCTACAATTATTCATTATAAGAACAAAATGATAGATCTTAATCCAAAATCAACCCAAATCATATAGCCATTCCAAATTTTCATCAAGCAAAAATCTAAGCACAACTTATGTGTCAAACCTTAGATGCATAAAGATTATCTCATCTAGCTACAAAAAATGAATACATATGCATTTCTTCATTGTAAAAAAACATAGAAAACCTTAAGGGAATAATTTTGTACTAGAAACAAGGCCTTTAAAACAACACTAGTAGATCAACCCAACTGATAGAGGCAAGCCTAGAGCCAACAAACCACAGTGGGTGGCCATAATCAATTGAACCTCATGAACCTTTTTGGTAAAAGAAAAATAGCCACATATGACAAGCCAATTTTAACAAGTGAACATGCATGACCATAGGTCTGTCAGCAAGGTTTAGATGGACACTTTTTTTTATATGGCTAAACTTTCTAAATATACAAGCAAAGTTCTAAAAATTGGAATGAACGTCAAACCAGAAGAAAAAGAGTTTCAAAGTTCAAAAGTTAAATCAGGTTACACCGGAGGATATAATAAATGCTAAAGTATCTACAAATGACAAAAAATAATATAATAAGTATGCAATGCATATAACTTGATAGAAATACATTATGAAATATAAATCATAGGCAACAATATTTATCTTTAAATTAAGAAACATGAACAGCTCGATTAAGGCTCAGCATAGAGCTGTTAAGAAGTTCAATTAAACATTAATATTACACTAACTATTGGTGTAATATAAACATGGATGTGTGTACATTAAATTTTTAAAAATAAAAAATTATAACATAAATATAAATATATAAATAAGTTTATAATATTTTTATCAATTACTACAGCCAAATTCTCCTTGCAGCTACTTAAATAGTTTATGTAGTCTCACATGATAGAAAAAATTTAATTCTATAAAGTTTAAATAGAAAGGAAAGAGACTAATAGTTAAAGCTTGCAGCTCATTTGATAGACATATTGGTTATTTGTTTGATAAGATTTTTTTCATCATATATGAGATATTTAAAAAACTTTTCAAATTAAATATTATATTTTAAGCTTAATAACCTTGATTTATTTGCAGCCATTTGATCACTAATTAATTGATAGTATAAAAGTCAAACTAGGCGGCTTTACGAAACCAAGATCCACTCAACAATTCATCAATCAGATCATTAGTACTAACTAGTTCAATGATGGGCCAATTTATCTAAGCTAATCGAACCAGACATATGATTGGTTCATGGTTGAACCGATTAAACAAGTCAGTCTAATCAAGTTTTCATATAACCAACCACGAGAAGTAGTCACATTTGTCTTTAAATGATGGTTGATAACCTAACCAGTCATCATGATGCCATATTAATTGATCTTTTTGACATTATACAACAATTAATTGTCTAACAACAACAAAAAACCTTTATCCCACAAACTTGGGTCGGCTACATGAATTGTTTTTCTTCATTTTGTCATATTGAGTGTCATATTTTCATTTAGTTCTAATAGATTAAGATCATTTTTTATACAATATGCCCAAGTTTTTTAGGTCTACCTCTGACTTTCTTAAGATAAGTCAAATCTAAAACATCTGCTCTTCTAACTGAAGCATCAGATGATTGACATTTAATGTGACCAAATCATGTAAGACGACTCCTATCTAATCTTGTCTGCCACCAGAGCGACGCCAACCCTATCACGGATAGATTCATTTGCACCTAAGCATTCTCATCTCAACAAAACTTAACTTTGTTTTATACTTCTCTTTTAAAGGGCAACATTATGTGTCATCAATCATTTCAGGTCTCACCACCATAACAACAACAACAAACCATTATCCCATTAAGTGGGGTCGGCTACATGAATCCTTTTTCTCCATTGCGTTTTATTGAATGTCATATTTTCATTTAATTCAAATAAATTAAGATCATTTTTTATACAATATTCCCAAGCCTTTCTAGGTCTACCTCTGTAATTCTTAACATAAGTAGAATCTTAAAAATCTACTCTCCTAATCAGATCATCAGATGGTTGACGTTTAATGTGACCAAACCATCTAAGACTACTTTCTCTAATTTTGTCCACCACTAGAGCTAAACCAACCCTATCACGGTTATATTCATTTCACATTTTGTTTGTAAGTGTAAAGTCACTCATCCACCTAAGCATTCTCATCTCAGCAACACATAACTTAGTTTTATGCTTCTCTTTTAAAGGCCAACATTCAACATCATAATTATTGCAGGTCTCACCACCATCTTATAAAACTTTCCTTTCAATCTAAGCAGTACTTTTCTATCACACAATAGATCCGAAACATTCATCCACTTCAACCAACCAACTGGAATTCTACTAATAATATCCCCATCTATATTACCATCACTTTGAACAATAGACCCAAGATATCTAATGCGTTTAATAATTTGATCACCCATATTTACAACTCTGTCACTAGAGCTACTACAACTAAAATTACATTCCATGTAATCTGTTTTAGTTCTACTCAAATGAAGGTCATTAGACTTCAATATAGACCTCCATAATTCAAGTTTTCTGAGTGTTTTCTCTAGCCTTATCCACGAGAGGAATATCATCAGCAAAAAGCATACACCAAGGTACATCTTGCAGTTGTAAATGTCTAATAAGAGCATCCATAACTAAAGCAAAAAGATATGGGCTTAAAGCTGATCCCTGATGTAATCCAACTTAAATAGGAAAACATATGGTCAATCCTCCTGTTCAAACACAAGTAACAACTCTAGTATACATATCTTTAATGACTTGAATATAATTCATATCAACACCTTTCTTTTCTAGAACACTCAAAAGGACATTGCTTAGAATCTTATCGTAAGCTTTTTCTAAATCAATACAAATCATATGTAGATAAATCATATGTAGATCCTCTATTCTCTCTGTACATCTCCATCAAACCTCTCAATAAATGTATAGCTTCCATGGTAAGACCTGCCCGACATGAATCCAAACTGATTATGAGAAATCTTTGTAATACGTCTTAACATATGTTCAATTACCCTCTTCCATAATTTTAAAGTATGACGCATCAACTTAATTCCTCTATAATTGGGATATCATCAAGTCTTACAAACTTTCCACCCTTGATTTTCTTTAAAGCCACCTCAATTTCTATTTTACCAGGGCAACAATAAAAATGAAATATTTTATTATTATTAATGATAAAAATATGACAAATATCAATCGTATTTTCATAAATTTCATTGAAAAGTATCTCAAAATAATTTACCCGCCAATTTTGAATATCTTTTCCTAAAAAAAAACACTTTAATTTCCATCTAATATAATTTACTTGAGTTAAAACTTTATTTTTTTCCTGTATGTTTGACTAATTTATATATACATTTTTCACCCACTTTAGTATCTAATATATTATATGGATTACTAAAAATATAATTTTTAGACAGATTGTTCTCATAGACTATGTACAAGTCATTTTATAACTTTGTTAGTTCTCTAAGTATTTACATTTAAACAAATGTTTATAACGTAACTTCTTATATTTTATCTTTCTTTACACATTATTATTCCACCAACAACTATTTTTATTTATATTTTTTTTTTCTTTTGATTCTCCATATATATATCTTTTGTTATTTGTTTAATAGTGTTTGTTCCTTTATCCCACATAGAATTTTGTTTTTTCATGAACATCACAAATCTTGAAATCTTGAAGTTTACTCATAAAAATAGTTTTCTTTGTCTTTTAAGTGTCCCCATCTTATTTTATCACAATGATTCTAGCATTCCTTATTTTACTACTCTTGATCTTAAAATCTAGAACTAATAATCGATGTTGAATACTTAAATCCTCACTTGGAATAACATTACAATCCTTACATTCGAGACAATCTCTTTTTCTCATAAGAAAATAATCAATCTGAATTTTATTTGATCCATTTTTATAAGTAATACTATGCTCATATCTTTTCTTGAATAAAGTATTAACAATAAAAAAAAACATTAGCTAAAGCAAAATTTAATATGACTCTACCTCCTTCATTAATCACTCCAAAATCGTAGCCACCATAAATATTTTTAAAATCTTCTACCACTCTACCGACATGTCCATTTAAATCTCCTCCAATAAAAATTCTTTTTTCAGGAGGCATCATTTGTATTAAGTCTTATAAGTCATTCCAGAATTTATCTATAGAACTTATATTTAAACCTACTTCAGGAGCATAAGCACTTATAATATTAAAAATCTTACTATCAATCATAATCTTAAGGGCTATAATTTTATCTCCAACTTTATTAATTTTTAAACATTATCTTTCAAACCCTTATCTATAATTACACATACACCATTTCTAGTGCGACTTTTACCAGAATACTAAGGTTTGAAACATAAGTTATCAGTCTCCTTAGTCTTTTCTCCAACTCATTTAGTTTCTTGAATACATAAGTTATTTATCTTTCTATGAATCATAATATCAACTTATTTTATTAATTTACCATTGAGAGTACTTATATTCCAAGATTCTATCATAATATTAATTTTATACGGTAAATTTTTTATCAGCATCCGTCCGTAATGAGGGAACCCTTACTTATTTGGCACTACAACAGGGCGTCGATGTTGCGGCCCTTACACACTATTCACTGTATTCAGGCTATACATCGCATCGCTTTCAAGGGTTGACTACCAAACGCAAAGATCAAAAGAATTCATGTCATGATTTTTTTTTCGACAAGTTTTACGCTGGCGGTCGACTACCTAACGCAACCCTCCACTTTTCACATCTGGGCTAAGGACCGGTAATGACAGTGTTTAATCATCAAATGCCAATACAACCAAAAACCTAGACCCCATCTAAGAGCATGAATTTAAAGCCATCAACTGCTAATATCTCCAATATAAATAACCCACAATGAAAATTAACTTTTAAAATAAATCAAAATTTCATGCCAATTAAATGAACTAATATAAAATTAGGAAAAATAAAATAGAATATTTCTCGATCATGGCCATCGCCATGTAATTCATAATATAAACTACATACAAAAAAAAACATGCAATTGTGTGCATGCAACTGCCTGATGAGATGCCTTGACAAGAATAAACATGAAAATCTTTATTACTTGATGCCTTTTACATGCTTGGGTGGGCTCCAAAAATTCTGACGTCTCCCCAGGACTCGCCTTGCATTTTTTTTAGATCTTTGAGGGATCAAATTTTTAGAAAGTATATTGAAATATAAATAAAACACTATTCAGAGATTTTACCCTCATTTTTGTTAGGATTTTTTAATATGGGGTTCGAGGTTTCCCATAGACACAAAACCCTACGGTTAATTACCCCTCCCGATAACGTGAGAGCTGTTTCGATTAAAGCTAGTCACTAAAAATTGAATATTCAATATATAATACAACAAACATAGAATTTTCAATTGTAAAATTTATCACTTGAAACTTCAACCAATTAGTGGGGAAATGAAAACAAAATCTGATTAAGATCACATGGTTCAGTCATCTCGGGTTGTCGTGGTCCGTGATCTACTTAATCAAAGGAGGCAGTCGACCTAACCTAACTGAAGAATTCATGTCAGCAACCAAGAGATCCTTGTGGATCTGGGATGGATGTTTGTCTAAGGAGACAAATTTAAATCGACCTTAGCTAACAAAAGACTGTCTTAATCAATTGTACCCTTATGATTTACAACTCAAATAGTAGAAATCCATTAGAAAACATATGAGTTGCAGTCATGACTGTAATATAATGGTGTAATTTGATGACAAATACTCGATCAGAGTGCCCCAGTTGTAACTGTTATTTTATGGTGTCTTATGCTTCTCTTTTAAAGGCCAACATTCAACATCATAATTATTGCAGGTCTCACCACCATCTTATAAAACTTTCCTTTCAATCTAAGCAGTACTTTTCTATCACACAATAGATCCGAAACATTCATCCACTTCAACCAACCAACTGGAATTCTACTAATAATATCCCCATCTATATTACCATCACTTTGAACAATAGACCCAAGATATCTAATGCGTTTAATAATTTGATCACCCATATTTACAACTCTGTCACTAGAGCTACTACAACTAAAATTACATTCCATGTAATCTGTTTTAGTTCTACTCAAATGAAGGTCATTAGACTTCAATATAGACCTCCATAATTCAAGTTTTCTGAGTGTTTTCTCTAGCCTTATCCACGAGAGGAATATCATCAGCAAAAAGCATACACCAAGGTACATCTTGCAGTTGTAAATGTCTAATAAGAGCATCCATAACTAAAGCAAAAAGATATGGGCTTAAAGCTGATCCCTGATGTAATCCAACTTAAATAGGAAAACATATGGTCAATCCTCCTGTTCAAACACAAGTAACAACTCTAGTATACATATCTTTAATGACTTGAATATAATTCATATCAACACCTTTCTTTTCTAGAACACTCAAAAGGACATTGCTTAGAATCTTATCGTAAGCTTTTTCTAAATCAATACAAATCATATGTAGATCCTCCTTATTCTCTCTGTACATCTCCATCAAACCTCTCAATAAATGTATAGCTTCCATGGTAAGACCTGCCCGACATGAATCCAAACTGATTATGAGAAATCTTTGTAATACGTCTTAACATATGTTCAATTACCCTCTTCCATAATTTTAAAGTATGACGCATCAACTTAATTCCTCTATAATTGGGATATCATCAAGTCTTACAAACTTTCCACCCTTGATTTTCTTTAAAGCCACCTCAATTTCTATTTTACCAGGGCAACAATAAAAATGAAATATTTTATTATTATTAATGATAAAAATATGACAAATATCAATCGTATTTTCATAAATTTCATTGAAAAGTATCTCAAAATAATTTACCCGCCAATTTTGAATATCTTTTCCTAAAAAAAAACACTTTAATTTCCATCTAATATAATTTACTTGAGTTAAAACTTTATTTTTTTCCTGTATGTTTGACTAATTTATATATACATTTTTCACCCACTTTAGTATCTAATATATTATATGGATTACTAAAAATATAATTTTTAGACAGATTGTTCTCATAGACTATGTACAAGTCATTTTATAACTTTGTTAGTTCTCTAAGTATTTACATTTAAACAAATGTTTATAACGTAACTTCTTATATTTTATCTTTCTTTACACATTATTATTCCACCAACAACTATTTTTATTTATATTTTTTTTTTCTTTTGATTCTCCATATATATATCTTTTGTTATTTGTTTAATAGTGTTTGTTCCTTTATCCCACATAGAATTTTGTTTTTTCATGAACATCACAAATCTTGAAATCTTGAAGTTTACTCATAAAAATAGTTTTCTTTGTCTTTTAAGTGTCCCCATCTTATTTTATCACAATGATTCTAGCATTCCTTATTTTACTACTCTTGATCTTAAAATCTAGAACTAATAATCGATGTTGAATACTTAAATCCTCACTTGGAATAACATTACAATCCTTACATTCGAGACAATCTCTTTTTCTCATAAGAAAATAATCAATCTGAATTTTATTTGATCCATTTTTATAAGTAATACTATGCTCATATCTTTTCTTGAATAAAGTATTAGCAATAAAAAAAAACATTAGCTAAAGCAAAATTTAATATGACTCTACCTCCTTCATTAATCACTCCAAAATCGTAGCCACCATAAATATTTTTAAAATCTTCTACCACTCTACCGACATGTCCATTTAAATCTCCTCCAATAAAAATTCTTTTTTCAGGAGGCATCATTTGTATTAAGTCTTATAAGTCATTTCATAATTTTTTTTAGAAAATATATCTAAACCTACTCGAGGAGAGTAAGTACTTATAATATTAAAAATCCTAATATCAACAATAATCTTAAGGGTTATTCTAGCTCCAATTCTATTAGTTTTTACAACATTATCTTTCAAACTCTTATCTATAATTACACCTATACCATTTCTCATGCAACTTTAACATGAATATCAAAGTTTAAAATATAAGTTATCAATCTCCTCATAGCATTTTCTCCAACCCATTTAATTTCTTGAATACATAAAATATTTATCTTTCTATGTATCATAATATCAACTAATTCAATTTGCTTGTGAGAGTACCTATATTCAAATATCATATCCTAATATTAGTTTCATGGACTAATTCTTTACCCGCATCCATCAATTTTTTCTTTAAGTCTAAGCAATATTTTTCTATCACACAAAAGGACTGATGCATTCCTATTCCTCCCACTTCAACCAACCAATTGAATTCTACTAATAACATCCCGATCTATATCACGTCACTTTGAACAATAGACCCGAGACATCTAAAACGTTCACACATTTTAAATATTTAATCACTCATAATTACAACTTTTACCACTAGAGCTACTATTACTAAAATTACATTCTACGTATTCTGTTTTAGAGCTAATCAAACAAAGACCTTTAAACTCCAATGTAAACCTCCATAATTTAAGTTTTTCTTGAACTCTTTCTCTAGTCTTATCCATAAGAAAGATATCATCAGCAAAAAGAATACACCAAGATACATCCTCCTATAAAATTTCAGTCGAAGCATCCATAACTGAAGCAAAAAGATATAAACTTAAAGTTGATCCATGGTGTAATCCAACTGAAATAGAAATATAGTTGGTCAATCCTTCTATTCGAACAAAATTAACATCTAAAGTATACATACCTTTAATGATTTGAAAATAAATCATATAAACACTTTTCTTTTTTAGAACCCTCAAAGAACTACTCTTAGAACCTTATCGTAAGCTTTTTCTAAATCAATAAACATCATATGTAGATGCTACTTACTCTCTCTATACTTTTCCATCAAACCTCTTAATAAATGTATAGCTTCCATAGTAGACCTACCTTGCATAAATCAAAACTAGTAATTAGAAATCGTTGTATCACCTTAATCTATGTTCAATTACCATCTCTCATAATTTTAAAGTATGACACAAATTTTATTCCTCTATAATTTGCACACTCTTATGTATCCCCATTATTCTTATAAATGAGGACCAAAATACTCTTCTCCACTCTTGATGAATCTTTTTAGTTTTTAAAATACTATTAAAGAATTTAGTAAGTCAAGAAACACCCAAATCACCTAAATATGTATAAAAAAAATTCCTTTCAATTCTCCAAGTACATTTTTTGCCACTTGTTTGACAGTGTTATTTTACCCCACATAGAATTAGTTTCTTCATGAACCTCCCAAACCTTAAAATCTTAAGGTTTGCTCATAAGAATAAATTTTATTTGTATCATTTAAGTTCTCCCATCTAATTTTATGACATGTTTCATTATATTTTTTATCTTACAATTCCTCATCTTAAAATTCAGAACTAATAATCGATATTGAGTACTTAAATTTTCACTTGGAATGATTTGTAGTGTGAAACATGCTTGGAATATGGATTAACTAGTTTCAAAATCATCCAATAAATAATCCACTCAATATTTGGCCGCCTATGAGTTTTAACGATTCTATAAATACAATCAACTAGCTTTTCTAGCTTTAAGTTCCTTATTTAGCCACTTTAGCTTTCTTTTGCAAAGCCTCATTGAAGTAAAGTTATGAAAGTCGACTGAGACTTTTAATGCTTAGCTTCATGTTGAGTTTGGCATTCCACTTTTTACATAATATTACTTAAATATCAAAGTTTCCATCTGGATATCAAAATAGATTGGCTTGGTGATTTATAGATGTGAAAAGTGCTCCTCATTAAAACATTTACCTCCTTTCTACGTCTTATATTATTTAGTAAATTAGGTTGAGCTTCCTAAGATAGTTTTTTTATTTGAACAAAGACTATACTCGCAATCATTAAAAGGTCAGTAAGAGATGGCCTTGACCTCTGAAAAGGTTAGTGTGGGTTGAATGTAGTGTTTTCAACAAGGTTGTAAAAATCGAACTTACATCGAACCGAAAGAAGGAAAGATTCAAGATTCAATAGTTCAACTGAGATTGAACTGGGTCTTTAATCGAATGATATAATAAATATTTAAATTTCTTTAATATAATTTAAATAATAAAATAATAATACATTCATATTTATTGATTCAACAAATAATATTTTAATTTAAGATCACTTTTGAATGTTTTGAATAATATTTTAAATAAAAAAATTAAAACAAGTCATTTTTTAATTTTAATTTAAATATATTATTTCTTGCCATCAAATCAAAAATTAAAAGGCTAAAATTAGACAATATTTGAACCGACCGATTCTTTAAAAACCGGACTAGTATATCGGTTTGCAGGTTCAACCCCTGTACTACCGATTAAATCTTTATTCTATGCAGAAAAAGTTCTAAACTTGAACAGAACCGGTTGAATGACCGGTTCACAATTGAACCGGTCAAATAAAAACCATGGTTTTCAATGTGTTAAGCATAATCCAATACATAGGATTTCCTTTTGGCTCAATACACAAAGAAGAAACTAAAGCAACGCTTTTCAGAACAAATATGTTTGTCTTGTAAATCATACATGCATATAATATGTGTATATAATAGGTCATTTAATAAACCAAATTTAAACCACATTAGGTAATAATTCTTAACAAATATAATGATATGTAATGAAAGTAATTTTAAATAATTTGAAAGCTGAGAAAAGATCAAACACAATATTTAAATGATAGAAAGATACTTAAAAATCAAGAATAGTTGTGAGATTGATGGACCACTGGCTAGAGAGTAAGATGCCAAACCAATATGCAGCGAGAATGTTTGAATATAAGATATTGAGAAACACTCTTGAGAAGAAGCTTTTAAGTGAGAAGTTCTTAGCATCAACAATAAGAACTAGTGAGAAACATATAAGAAAACAAATACGTGGAGTGTCGAGAAAAATCACAAAGAAAAAAATAGCTCTAATAGGAGAGATAGAGAATCAATGGGCAATAGTTCTGTTGAGATTTGTATCTAATATAGGGTCCTATTTGTAAATAAAAGAAGTTTATAAATTTATTTATAAATGTTGTAAAACTCTATATAAGCCCAAGAGTAAAAGAAATGAAATAACTTTTTAGAGCAATTATGTCTTTACGGTATCAGAGCTAAACCCTAGTAGAAGGAGCAATGAAGGATTCAGAGCTCTTCGCAATAGCAGTCCTGTCGTTGCCTTCTAAACAAAGTCTAGTCGTGATTATAAGACGTGCAAAGATGAGGTGTTGAGGCGGCGAAGGTTTCTTGCATCAGTCCTAAAACGCGCGAACGATTTTAGTGCAAGGAAGAAAAAGGCATTGGCGACTACGGCGGTCTGTGTACGTTGCGATCTTGTCGTGAGCTACGAAGTCAAGTAAGGAGACAAAGATATCACGCACAGAGAAGAATGATGAGGCTTCACGGGCTAGATCGCATGCATCGAAGCAGAGAAACAAGCGACGAGGGCGGCTCAATGGGCTGGATCGCGTGCGACATAGCAGGGAACTAGGCGACAAAGGCTTTAGTGGCCTGGATCGCCTGCGACAAGGTAGGGAAACATGCCAAAGTTTTGGCTGCTCTGTGTCGTGTGAGGGATGGAACAAGAACTTCGTGTGGGACAGAAACTAGCGAGGGGATAAAATACAAGGCAAAGAAGAGTTAAATTGAATTTGATCTTGATAATGGGATAGAAGTCAAGAAAAGAAAGGACGTCGTGTTGTATTCGTGTAATCTAAACTTGGATTCTTGTAATTGAGGATGTCAGGAGACGGAGACTGTGTGAGAGGTAAAGGATTGGAGCTTCTGGAAAAGATAGATCCTGAGGTTTTGAAGGTCTTAGTGAGGCTCATATAGGGAGCAAGCGTCTCAGATGAAGCCACAACCTCAGCAAGTGCTCCGATGCAAGTGAAGTTATATCTCTTCATTCTTTCTTGTAGATCTGAAGCTCGATGGACCGACCATTTATCTGAGTTGGTCGCATCGAGTCTAGGCTGCTCTAGTATCGAAGAGATTAGAAGGATACCTGACAAGGGACGAGCCAAAGAGTGATAGTGTTGAATGGGATGAATGGAGGACCACACATGCGCTTATTTACACCTGCTGCTAAACTCAATGGTTCCAAAGATTGCTACATTAGTGGATATCATTCAAAAGGTGAATGACATCTGGGCAAAGTTGAAGAGGACCTATGTTAAGACTAAGAATCACATGAGCGTTTCAGATTCAACGTGACATAGAGGCAGTGACACAGGATGATAAATCGATTCAGTAGTACTCCGTAGAGCTGGAGCGATTGTGGCAAGATTTTGATCACTTCTCACCTGTGTTAAGCTTTAGTGATCCATAGTACAAGAAAGTAGTGATTTTTGCACAGACGAGGACTATGCAGTTTTTGGCACATCTGAATAGGTCTTGGATCAAAGGAGATTGGTCCTTCTAGCCCAGGCAATGATTCCTTCACTGAATGAGGCCATCTTTGCTATCTTGCAGAAAAAGTATCACGTGAAGTTACACTCAAAGCTGAGTGGACTTCCAGGCACACGATCAACTTTGGTTTCCTCAAGCTCATGTAAGACACGTGCCCAACCCAAGAGGGACCGCAAGTGCTACAACTGCTAAGAAGTGGGACACCTGAGCAAGGCTTGTCCAAAGCCACTCAAGGAGAGAGAGACGGATGGACATGGACGGTCTAGAGGCCGTGATTGTAATCATGAGGGCTAAAGGGGTGGAAGGGGCCACTGGGCGAATCTGATGATATCAGAGAATGAGGGAAAGACAAGGATGGTCTTCATCGATGATGATCACAAACTCTTAGAAAAGTTGAAAAGAAAGGTGAGAGCGACATGTCATGTGACTGAGGATGCATCCACCTTATCTTCATCCAACGAGAATATTATTAATCATGCTCACTCAGTCAAAGGTACTCGTGATACAGATGCTCTTGCGTTTATATCCACCATAAGATCACCAGAATGAACAGTAGATTTTGGCGCATCTTGATATGTGACAAGTGCTTCTAATGAGTTCTCTTCATATACTCACCTAGCAGTTCCAGAGAGTATTCAGACCGTTGGTAGTACAACATAGTATGTGGTTGGTAAGGGTACAGTGAGATGTACCAATTCTATGACTATGTCCAATATTTTGCATGTTCATTCCTTTCCAGTAAATCTTTTATCAAATAGTGTCATTATTCTCCAACTAAAATGTATTGTGTTTTATTTGATATTCCTAAAGTGATCTTTCAAAAGAAGGGGATTGGCCAAAGACCTGAGATTGACACGTGGCATAGTGGACTCTGGTACTTGGATAGAGAGGGGGTGGACTTAGCCTTGACATCCATGGTAGAAAATGTTAGAGTATGAGAACTAGAAGAAGTGTGGAGGATGTGTTGTTGCTGCATCATAATTGTATGGGACACTCTTCAATTAGTCCTTTGAGGAAAAGGCAAATAAACAGAAAGTTGTGTGTGATGTCTGTGAGTTTGGTAAGCACTAGGAGTTCCTATATTAGTTCTGGTAATAGGAGTTCTTGTGTTTTTGATTTGATGCACTCAGATATATAGAGACCTTGTTCTACAACTTCAATAAATGACTACAAATATTTTATGGATTTCATTGATTGTTTTTTTCATGTTACTTGGTTATATATGGTAAGAAGCAAAAATGATGTATTTTCTTGCTTTAAAGACTTTCACAGGGCGATTTAGACTCGCTACGGTACAGTGATGAAGGTATTGAGGTCTGATAACGGTATAAAGTATACCAAGGCGTTTGAGGAGTACTTATTAGCTCAAAGAATACAATATCAAACCAATTGTCCACACACACCGACAGAAAACGGAGTAGCAGAGAGGAATAATAGGCATCTTCTATAGGTAGCCAAAAGCATGATGATCTCAATGAATGTCCTAAAACATTTGTGAAGGCAAACTGTTTTGACAGTCGCTCAATTGATCAACAGAATGCTCTCAAGAGTGCTAGAAAGCGAACTCCTTATGAATTGTTGAAAGGAGATAATGGGGGGATCCTCTCATTAAGGGTATTTGGTTGTGTGTGTTTTGTGATAATAAACCATCAATAGAGAAACTAGATTCTAGAAATGTAAAGTGTATTTTTGTGGGTTATTCTGCCACTCAGAAGGGGTATGTTTATTAAGGCCCAATATAAAAGAGATTGTTTGTGAGTATGGATGTAACATTTAGAGAATTTGAACCATACTATACCTTGGAGGAGACCGCACCCTTTCGTGACTCGTCAAATGTTGGAGGTATGAGGTGAGAATGGCAGAGTAGTGATCGTAAGAGATTGATACAAATGGAAATGATGCCTTATCCCATTGTGTGGGAAAGATTGAAGGAATGATCGACTGAGAAAAAGCTAGAAAATGAGAAAAATGAGCCGAAGTTGGTGGGACTCAAGATCAATGGGAGCTTAGGATGTATACAAGGATAAAAAGGCAGAATGAGAGAATAGTGTCTGTTGTACCACTCATGCCAACAAGTCTCATGTCCCGGTCTACCTCGACTCCTGAGACACCTACATCATCCATTTCAGAATTCGGATTAGACATGTGATATGATTCCTCTCTCTTCTCCTCTCACTCCCATAAAGAGGACCTCTCACAGCAATGCGAGTCATCTCTCACTCCCATAAAGAGGACCTCTCACAGCAATGTGAGTCATTCTCCTGATCATTACTCTCCTAATCATTTTGGTTTCTCACATGACATTACTTAGTTTGACTCATAACATATCACAGTTACATGGAGCATTCATCACATCTTTGAGCTTTCTCTCTATACCCAAATGTTGATAGGTAGCTAAGGAGAATTCAAAGTGAAAGGCTACAATGTTGGAGGAACTTGGTGCTCTCGATAAGAACAAGACACGTGAGCTCATGTTGCTACCAGCAGGGAAAAAGACAGTCAGGTGCAGATGAGACTTCACAGTGAAGCAAACTTCATAAGAAAAGATTGATCTCTACAAAGCATGGTTGGTGGCGAAAAGGTATAACCAGACTTATAGCATCGACTATGACGAGACATTTACACCAATGACAAAGATGAGCACAGTCAAGACACTTGTCTCTCTAGCTGTGAATGGTGAATGGAGTTTACATTAAATGAATGTGAAGAATGTGTTTCTTCATGGAGAGTGGTGTACATAGAGATACCCCCAGGCTTTGACACGAACCAAGCTGTGGGGAAAGTATGTAGATTGAGAAAGTCAATGTATGGTTTGAAACAATCCCCTCGAGTTTGGTTTGACAGGTTCAAGAAAACAATAATAGGCATAGGTTATCAGTAGATCAATGTTAATCAAACAGTATTTTTTTTACGATATGGTGGTCACATTACTATTCTTGTTGTGTATGTGGATAATATGATTGTCATTAGTGATGATGAGATAGAGATTGCTTAGTTGAAAGCAAGTTTGGACAAAGAGTTTAAGGTGAAGAACCTGGGACAACTTAGCTACTTCCTCGGATTTGAGGTGGCCCATAAAGCAGAGGGGATTGTTCTATCTATGAGAAAGTATGTGTTAGATTTGCTCAAAGAGACAGACATGTTGGAGTGCAAGACTGCACTTTCAACAATCGATTTGAAAGAAAAGTTGAGCGCAGAGGCAGAAGATTCAATTAATCGCGAGAAGTACCAAAGGTTGGCAAGTCGTCTCATCTATCTGAGTAACACTCGTCCCGATATATCATTTGCAGTAATTGTGGTGAGTCGGTACATGCATGATTCAAGTAAGGGTCACATGGATGCAATATATCAGATTATGAGGCACTTGGGTTGATCTTCAGGAAGAATGGACATATAAACATTGAGGGCTATTGTAACTCTTATTAGGTTAGTTGTATGGATGACAGGAAGTCCACATCTGAATAATGCATGTTAGTAGGGGGCAACCTGGTCCCTTGGAAGAGCAAGAAATAATAAGTAGTAGCGAAGTCAATAGCAGACGCACAATATAGGGCCAAGGCCTTAAGAGTTGCTGAGATGATGTGACAGAGAGCCTTGTTGGTAGAGCACAAGGTGGGCCAAGGACCTCAAATGAAGTTGTGGTGTGACAACAAGTCAGCAATCAGCATTGACAAAAACCTGGTGCAACATGATAGAACCAAACATGTGGAGATTGATAGGTTCATCAAAGGAAAAGCTGAATAGCAGTCTACTGGAGCTAAGTCATCTAGCCACTGATGAGAAAGTGGTTGATTGCCTCACCAAAGGACTTAGCTCATTAGATTTGTCTAAGTTGTGTGACAAGATGTGCTTAATGGATATTTTACCCATCATGAGGGGGAGTTTTGAGATTTGTATCTAATATAACATCTTGTTTGTAAATAGAAGAAATCTAGGAATTTATATAAGCCCCTAAGTACTAACGAAATGAAAAAAATCTTTTTAGAGCAATTATGACTTTAGGCTCAATGATTATGAAAAAAAATGAAGAAAAGTGACGCTTGTGCCTAGTTATTGCTCCACTGCTACGCCAAATCATGAATTTAAATCAAGATTTTTTTTATGAGCAAAAGCAATTGCAAAACACTGCAATTCTATGCGCACATTTTGCTATGAGCTTGCCTGCACAAGCAAGTGATGTGCAAGGCCATCGCAATGCTTCACTTCACACTGAAGTGTGTTTTTAAGAGTCTAAGATGTGGTTTCCACTGAGCGCAAAAAGCAAGAAGTGAAGCTTGCAAAGTTTTGACCTTCATAGTTTGTGAAGATGGTTGCTTGAAATTCCCAAAAGAGAATTAGGACGAGGCTTGGAGCCAAGTCAACTCACCACAAATCTTAATGTCTGTGTGATTTTGATTTCCTATATTGTTCGTCCATTTTCATACTCACATATTCAACCACCCACGCCACTCTCAATTATGAATTAGTTTTTATTTTACACTCCAATTCATTTGCTACCCCTAACCCAAAAAAATCCTCTTAGCTATGCTTTAGAGGCCTACAGAAAATATTAATGCCGAACTTGCATTTAGGAACTAAAAAAAGTGAATATATATGGCATCCACGACTCATTTTGGGGGTAAAATTAGTTAAGGACATTTAACAAACCATCTAACACTTTTCAAAGGTTTGCTTTACAATTATTGGAAAATTTGCATGCCTATTTACATTTTCAATATTGATGCTGAGTCATGAAGATTACCATAATTGAGAAAAAGAACCCCATGCAAATGGTTGAAAGAAGTAGGTAACAGAAATGTGCAACTCTTTTGTAGAATTATCATTTGACAGAAATGAAGATACATGACTAAATGTTAAGTCCCATGAACACAATTATTGTGTTTTTTCTTTCGAGGAGGTTTTCTAAAGTTAAGTATGACTTCAACAAGAAAAATGATGAAGAGCATGCATTCTAAAATGCCCTTCAGTCAAGAAATCCCATTAGAAGAAGCTCCAAGTGAGAGAAGGATCAAGAAGGAATTCATCAGCTCATTGCTTCATTGTGCATGAGGACCAAAAAAATCAAAAGGAAAAAAGATTCGATTAAGTGCCTTGTATTTTAATAAATTAAAAAGTGATTTTAGTGAATTACAATATGTTATTAAGTCAAAATATGTTTGCTTCAAAAAAAATAGCACAACGAATGCAATGATTTTGTTGAGCACTTGAGTTCATGCATCAAAATAGACCAAAAAAAGAAGAAATTTATGTATGACTTGATGAGCAGAACTTAATAAAGAAAATTGTGAGCAGAAGAAGGGTCTTTAAGCAACTTATGACTACAAGAATGCATCTCTGACTGGTTCAAACACTCGAGCACTGCAAGCATGTGCACCAACGCAAGTATCCACAAATGCACAAGATGCCTACAATGAATTGCAATGTTTGTAATTTGCATGGAAATCTATTGCATTCATGCTAAATAAGATTAGATCATCTATGTCTATGCAACAACCTATAAATTATGCATGGGTTTCAAAAGATTTTTTTCTTTAAAGCCTCAGCAGAACCAAAATTTATTTTGGTAATAAAATAAAATAAAATAAAGTACGAATGGGTTTAAAAGAGTTATTTCTTTAAAGCCTGCATATTTACTTGTTTAAGAGTATATATCTGCTAGTTACATTGGGTAGCTCTTGATTCAGTTTCACATAGAACAAAATGACTCAAGGGAGAGTTTCTATTAATTGATTTCAACATGTCAATTTCATGCAGAATAGACCTAATGTCCGAGGTAAGAGGCCAGCCAGCCAGTTTCATTCAGTCAATTTTGACTGAAAGTCTGAAATTAATCAATCAATTTGGGCGGGCTTAATGGAATTCGTTCAGTTTGAACTTATAATTACCTAATCTTTTACCATTTTTGACAAGTCTCTCAAAGCTCCTTTCATCACATCTTGGGGGACCACCAAACTCTGCAAAGCCTTCAAACCAGAATTAACATTGTGATTCTTGAGATCAATTGCCCCTTTAGTTTCTCTGCCTAAAGGCATTCTATAATTTTTATTGTTTCTAATTCACTGTTCAATGTTCCCACAATCATTGCTAGGATAAAGAGAGAATGTATTAGCCAAAACATGAAGCTCGCTCAAGACACAGGTTGGAATCTTGGCTTCAGTTAAATTTTGAGCCAAATTCAAGGTCACTTGTAATTTGATTCAAACCAAATGGAATCATATTTAACATTTATATGTATATATACATATGCAAATTTTATATTTTTTTCTCAATTAAAAAAAAAATTATTTTAGGAATTCAAATAGTATCAAATTTGCTTTGTCATTTTACTTGATGTCATTTGAGTTGGTATCTACATAACATCATGTGAGTTAGTTGTCAATAATTTTGAGTCGATTTAAAATGATTTCAACTCGACTCGGACTTGATCCATGAAGTTGAGTAGACTTGACTCAAATCATGATTCCCGTTCAAGTCAAGTTAGAGTTTAACTAAACTAAAACATCATGAATTTGAGCAAAACCCACTTGCTCAAATGACTCATATGCCAAACCTACTTATTGTTCTGCAAAGAAACGACTAGAATTTCTAGAAAGAGATTATACATGTTACATTATTCATCTTAACCCTAATCTACCGATAGTTGATTTTGTTAACACAATAAATATATGGTTATTTATAAGTATCACATATTCTACATGTTATTGCATTTGAATTCATTAGATCATTCAACACAAGCCTTTTAACCAACTCCTAAACATATCTAACACCATGTTATCCAAAATTATCAAAGTTCTATAGAAATTTATATATTGGGTTTGAAAATCTCTTTTTCTATCTATACAACCGGAAGACGATTGAATTGATAATTGAAGTTATGACAATTTTTCGTGCACTGCTTATTATCATGTGTTATCAGTTCGATCCAAGTTACAATAATATTTTCATGGGTATGTTTCCTAGGGTTTCCATGATTTTAGCCCTTTTTTTTTAATAATCTTCCGTAAAATCAAATAGAACCCATTGCATAGTCAAATCCTCTCATGAAAGAATTGTTCAATGCTTTTAAATGTAGCATCTTGATACTATCTTCATTTATGGTCTCTCTCGCAGATACATGTAAGATGAATATCTATAACACAAACATGAATGTGTGGAAGACTTTCAGAACCAAAAGAAATTTTCTGAAGATGAGATCAGTTATTCTATGGAATATTTGCTAGAATTGTGCATTCCTTACTTTTTTCCTTAACCAAACAGCAAATATGTACATCGTCCCAGTTCATAGAAAAATGAAAATAGCAACTCCAGGTGTCGTCTTTTATCCAAACGGTAAAACAACAATAGTAGCTGTAAAAACCTTTATGTAGAATAAAGCTGAACTCTTAAACAACAAAACGTCTTTTGGTGTAAAGCTTAGAATTTCATCAAAAAATCCAAAGTTAAGCTTGCTTGTACGGAACACACTTAGAATGGGCGACTTCCTCGGAAGTTACACCAATGGAAAAAAACCATGAGGCCATTAAGCCGAAGGCGTCAATGTCTCGACGAGTAAGAATTTGGGCACTTACAAATGATATCAGAGTATTGCACCAGCTAGAAGATGATAACTAAGTGTCATACAGAACAAAGTGCTACATCATGAGATCCATCTTTTGAACTCTAAATGAGACAAAGTGATACATGGTAAGAGCCACCTTATGAATTTGTAGGGCCATCTCTAAAATCTAATCTATCTAATAAATGATTAAGGATTAAGAGAACTCACGAGGATATAATATATTTATGTGGGAGAGAATGTGAAATCCCTCAAGTAGAATGAAGTTGAACTCTCAAACATCGAGGCACTTTTTGGTGTAACTGTTAGAATTTCATAAAATATAGAAAAGTTAAGCATGCCATATCATGTCATGAGCAGTCCTAGGATGGGTGACCTCCTAGGAAGTTACACCAATGGGACAAAACCATTAAGTTAGCAAGCAAAAACAGACAATATCTCGATGAGAGTTTAAGCTTTTACAATAGTTGTTGGTTGCATGTGGCAAAAAGGTAGGTGAAGAGCTCATTTGAGCTAAAATCACCTGAAGGAAGCGACATGCTCTTCTGGGTTAGCAACAATGATGATGTTGATGGACAACAACCATAAGAGGAAGAAAAAGATAGGACAAATTTTACAACTTTCAATGCAAATTTTAGACTTCTAAATAATCAGAATTGGAATATGATTAATTTAAAATCAATTCTTATTCTTCCAAAATTTAAAGGATAACCTTAAATCTCCTAGAATCAAATATCCTTTATCCAAAATTAAATTAAAATGTACAAAAAACATCTTAAAGTTAACCTTATCCTACTAAGCTCGCATGTCATATAAAGCCTCGACCAATTTCAATATCACAATTCAATAGATTAGATTTCCTTCCTTCGGATCTTGATCTAAGAATCAAATTTCCTTATTCCAGATCTATAGGCATTAAATACATTACAGCTTCCCAAGTATTTGTGAACTTTCTCCTGTTCTCTAGCTATTCTAGCATTAGGTTAATTATTTAGCTACTTGAGCTTTCTTGCAAAATCTCCTTCAGGTAGCAGAATGATTGTTGATTTAATTATTTTGAGTTTTTTATTCTAGTTTTTTATTCGGATCTTGATCAATAAGCATAGATCAATTGATGACTAATCTTCACTTTTGAATCAAATTTCCTTATTCCAGATCTATGTTTCTTAGATTCAATATACATAGATCTAAGAATCTCCATCAAGAGATTCTCATAGATTAATCCATATTTTGGGAATGACATTTGTAATAGATCATAATTAAAATATGGATTAACAAAATTAAAACCCTCCTACATACTCCACTCAACATTTGGTTACATATGGGCTTTATTGAGTTTATAAATACCAACAACAAAATATGCATTAAATAAATTACAGCTTCCCAAGTGATTGTGATGGACCCCAAACTTTCTCCTGTTCTCTAGCTATTCTAGCATTAGGTTTGTTATTTAGCTACTTGAGCTTTCTAGCAAAATCTCTTTTGGGTACCAGAATGAATGTTGATTTTTTTTTTTGTATATTCAGCATTATTTTGAGTTTTTTATTCCAGTTTTTACATAAAATTATTGATACAGCAGCAAGAGAGCAGATATTAAAGACACAAAATGAGATAGTAGAGATGGTCCAAGAGATAACAAAGAGGTCTACAAAGACCATTCATTACATCTCTTGTCAGAGCCCAGACTGATCAAGAAAGAATCATGCTGACCCACTAGCACACCAAGGCACATTTTGTACCTTAATTTTAAATCATGTCATCCCCAATTTCTCAAAAAAAAAAAAAAAAACTATCTTTTAAAATTCCATATTTTGAATTCAATCATTTATGTATTACATTGGACATCCTGAATAAAAAGTGTCATCATGTATTAAATGTTGAAGCAATTTAATGCATCTAATTAATGCAGCCACCTACCCACCCTTTCCCTCCATTTTCAAATTTCTTTTACTTTTGTTTTGATTTTTTTTTATATTTTGCATATAAATCTATAAGGAAAAGACATCTTTAGAATTTACAAAAATATTTGAGTTTACTCATTTCGTATGAGAGCTTGGTGGCTACCCTTGGCGATTCTTAGTAGTAGGATTACTATTTATCAAGCACCGCTTTCCCTTTTCACCTCAAATACTCAAATAACTTAGTATCCTCATCTCAACACTTTTAAAATCATTCTCAACCGTTTTCCAAGACTTCAACCTCCCTTCATAAACCAACACTTTCAATCCACTTATTAGCCTCCACACCCACCAGTCAATATCTAGTCCAATCTCTCAACCTTGAGATCCTCTCACCCACCTTCTCTCTTCACCACTAACTCCAGATCCACTCTTAAACACCTCCTCTCATTCCCCATAAATTAAATCCCCTATTGAAATAACCTCTCACACCGTCATAATGAACATTCTAAGAAAGACCAGCCCTTTGGTCACCCCTAAGCCTCTTTGACCAAGTTATAGGAAACCCTCATCAAGGCCTTTTTTGTTTGTTTTAGATCTTCTTAGCCAAAGCATTATAACTCATTCTCACACCTAAACCTAGCACCCCAAGCCATTCCTGACCTTAGACTGACCAACATCTAAGCAACATTGAAAATTTTGGCATTAAAGCCTACACTGTAGGCAAAGGAGCAAACACAAGGTCACCTTCACTGTCATTCAACGGTTGATAAATTTTGTTTTATTATCAAGGGTGTGAATTTTTGAATAACTTTCTTCTCAATGAATACATAGATAATTCACCTATAAATAGGCGTTTACAAGAAATAAAACAAGGAAAGAAATCTTCCTACAATTAAGTAATTCCTATAATTATAGAATAAACATAAATACCTATAATTAAGAATTACTATTTTTATACTATCACAAAATATAGCAAGTACTAAATAACATTAAAGTAAATAATAATGAGCGTAATTCCACACTCCCCCTCAAGATGGGTTGTACAGATTGTACATGCCCAACTTGTTGGTTAGCTCATCAAAACTGGACTTAGGGAGAGCCTTGGTGAGAATGTCTGCGGTTTGGTCTCTAGAAGGAGTATAGACCAATTCAATGATTCCATTGTCCACCTTCTCTGAAATGAAGTTCCGATCAATCTCAATGTGTTTCGTTCGGTCATGATGAACAGGATTCTTTGCGATACTTATTGCAGCTTGATTGTCACAGAACATCTTGATAGAATTTTCTCCCATAATTCCAAGCTCTTTGAGAAATCTTTTGATCCACATTCCTTCACAGATTCCAAGTGCCAGTGCTCTGTATTCTGCTTCTGCGCTACTCCGAGATACCACCGATTGCTTCTTACTTCTCCATGTCACTAGATTGCCGCATACATACGTGCAATACCCAGAGGTTGATCGTCGGGTGGATATATCTCCTGCCCAGTCTGCATCAGTAAATACTTCTACCTTTTGACTATCATTCCTTTTGAATAATAATCCTTTCCCAGGTGTCATCTTTAAGTATCTTAAGATACGGTTGACAGCTCCCATATGTTCCTCAGTAGGACAGTTCATGAATTGACTTACTATACTTACTGAAAAACTTATGTCTGGTCTGGTGTGAGATAAGTAAATAAGTCTTCCAACAAGCCTCTGATATCGTCCTTTGTCGACAGGTAAACTATCATTCTCCATTCCAATCTTTTTATACGGGTCTATTGGAGTGTCTATTGGTTTGCATCCAAGCATACCAGTTTCTTTCAATAGGTCCAATGTGTACTTCCTTTGAGTTACAGCTA